>NC_084996.1:37275261-37280261 GCF_963854185.1 Sardina pilchardus
TTCACAGGTCTTACATGTCTCTCCCATATAGACCCGTGTGTATCATGCACGTCCATTCTATGTCATTGCTCTAGCTTTTGACGTGAGGTCGCTGGGCCACTCATTGATAGGAAGGCAGCTGACTAAAGGAGGGCTTATGGTCAGATCCACGTCACCCCAGTGCTGGACATCAGACAATCGACGTCCTGCACACATATGAGAACATGTCCAGTGCAGTGTGTCCTGACTGTCCACGCAGGTCGAGGTCGCGCGTGGCCCTGTAGAACTCTCCAGACCCCCAGCTCCTGTTGCACGTGGTCCAGCCCCAGCGTTATTATACGGTTGCCCTTGGTGATGCGAGGTCAGTCGAGGACACTTTCCACACAAAGGCGAGCGGACTCTCATGCTCTTTGGCCGCGCAAAACAAGGCAACAAAGACCTGCCACAGCAGGCGCATATACAGTATGTGTTCCAGACCCCGGGGGGTGGTGAGGCCAAAGACCTGCCACAGCAGGCGCATATATGTGTTCCAGACCCCGGGGGGTGGTGAGGCCAAAGTTGGTTTCATGGCTCTGGGATGTAGAAGACTTCAGCCCGAGTCTCACAGACAGAGATATATAGACATAGAAGGGATGCATTCATGATCAAAGATCAAAGTTAATGGTGTTAGTTGAATAAAAGATCTGAGCTGGACTGTGCATGCCTTTGGGCTTGTCAAGGCAACATAGTGCGGTAAACCGAAGAGGAGAAAAGGGAAGAAAACACATTTGTGTTGAGCCTCTGTAGCAGCAGAAAAGCTTCAGTGCTGTTTTGATACACACTTTTTCATTCTCTCCATCTACATCTCACAGTGCATCTCTCTCTTCAACAAGAGACATATTGTTTGCCTTGAAGTCTCTCTCTCTTCCACATACACACACACACACAAAAACATTGAGGGTCTGTGGAGTCCTTCCTAGTATTGGCTTTGTCAAGGTATGCTTTCACAGGTTCCAGGAGACATGAGGCAGCCCTAATTCATAGGTTGGCTGAAAGGTTTGGCTTTGGTGTGTGTGTGTGTGTGTGTGTGTGTGTGTGTGTTTGTCTGTGGGTAAGGGGACATTGTATTTTGAAATACTTGGCTTGGAGATGACAGATATTTCTTGGAAGCGCCTTGGAAGCGAACACGTGACACACACAACACACATGACACACACACACACACACTCACACACACACACACACACACACACACATGACACACACACATATGACAAACATAGACACACAACACACATGACACACACAGACACACACACACACACACACTATGGTAATAGCACACACACACACACACACACACACACACACACATACACACACACATATACTATGTGATAACACACACACACAAATATAATAGATATACAGTACATAGAGATCACATGTAGATACATACATAACAATAAAATGAAGCTTAAGCATCGCTTTTTTGTGTTTTTTTGAATATACAGACTTTCTCTGTCTCTTTCTCTCTCTCTCTCTCTCTCTCTCTCTTACACACGCACTTGCACACACACACACACACACACACACACACACACACACACACACTTACGCAAGCCTGTCACCCTGCCACACTGAACTGCAGACACATGATGCGAGCAAAGATGAGTGTGAGATCATGAAGAGCACTCGCTATCTAGACCCCCGGGTATGTGTCATATGTGTGTGTGTGTGTGTGTGTGTGTGTGTGTGTGTGTGTGTGTGTGTGTGTGTGTGTGTGTGTGAGTGTGTGTGTGTGTGTGTGTGTGTGTGTGTGTGTGTGTGTGTGTGTGTGTGTGTGTGTGTGTGTGTGTGTGTGTGTGTGTGTGTGTGCGTGCGTGCGTCTGTGTGTGTGTGTGTGTGTGTGTGTGTCTGTGTATGTGTCTGTGTGTGTGTCTGTGTGTGTGCGTGTATATGGGTGTGATAGAGAGAGAGAGAGGGAGTAGTAGTTGTATGAGTGACAGCATTATGAGTTTGAATGAGAGTGTGATGATGCTTGTGTAAGTTAAAGTGAACAAGCATTTGTACCCTGTGTGTGTGTATGTGTGTGTGTGTGTGTGTGTGTGTGTGTGTGTGTGTGTGTGTGTGTGTGTGTGTGTGTGTGTGTGTGTGTGTGTGTGTGTGTGTGTGTGTGTGTGTGTGTTTGTGTGTGTGTTTGTGTGTGTGTGTGTGTGTTTATTTATTTGGGCCTGTCTGCATTTAATTCTGCTCAATGACAGCTCCTTAAAGTGGCACTTGATATTTAGTCCCCCAAATGAAATGCTAGGTCAAGTGACATGAATATGAATTGCAGTGCGCCACTATTGGATTTGTGAGTGGGAATGTTTATGCTGCACTGCCACTTATAGAAGAAAAATGAATGTCTTGCAAGAGTAAAGGAATATATCACAGTAATTTAAACACAAATATAATTTTACCCTTGAAACACCTTCATCATATGAAATTGAAGATGGGGTTGGGTCCATAAAGAATGTAAAAAAAAAAAAAAAATGTAAAAAAAAAAGAAGCTGCATAGCTTCAGTATTCACAGCATGTCCACACCAAAGGCCCAAACCTCAGAGAAGACTAAAGGTTCTATTTCCGTCTAAATGCAGAACATAGATTGACCCTGACTGACCTCATGATGACCAATCAGTATGCTTTTCCCATATAGTATAGATCACCAGGGAACGGGCGAGGGTGATAGGTCAAACACACTCTATAGTTTAGGAGAGATCTTCTATACTTTTGTGCTCTAAAAGCAGTTTTGGCAGAACTGAAACTGCGATAAACCACAGGGATAGACTACAAAGATTATCAATGACGGTTATTTAAATCAGTGGTTCCCAACCTGGGGTCCGCGGACCCCATTAGGGGTTGCCAGAGATTGCAGGCGGTCCACAGAATGTTGCCTGGGCTTAGGTGGTGAGGTTACCAAAATTATATTTGCGCACATTCGATGCACCAAATCCCAATAACATACCCAATTGGATAATCCAAATGGAAATATATTTTTGTTCTTCGGAGTTTGGGTCGGGGGCTCTGGCTCGTCACAGGCAAGGGGACCTTCAAGGAAAAAAGGTTAGGAAACACTGATTTAGCGAATGTGAACATCTCTTAAAATACAGTACACTCCTCTTTTTCTCCTGTTTCTGGGGGTCTCACTATACTGAAGAAAGCACATGTCGGAGTTGGCGACCATCATCAGCAAACAACTCTTAAAACATCCTCCAGCTCTTTCTCATAGCTACACACAATTCCCTCCAGCCCACTTGCGGCCCATTCCTGCGTCGCTTCACAGGCTACTCCACAGATAATGGCGTGGTGCACACTGTAGCGGTGTTGGGGCCTGCCCCGGTCCCCGGTCCCCAGCCCCCTGCTCCCCACAGCGCTGACCAGCCTGCTCACCCGACAGGTGCCACCGGACGCCAGCCACGCTGGGCCCAGCCGAGCAACACTGCGATCCCATCAGCCAGGCTCACGGCACACACCACTGAGGGCTCGGGGGGGGGGGGGGGGGGTTGCTTTGGTTTGGGCAAGATCAGAGTATTTAGTGTGTGGGCATGTGTGTGAACTTTGTACATCAGTCCGAAGGATTTCCGAGGAAACTGCCCTGGTCTAATGTAGATAACGTTACTTATTATTCATGACAAACAAGGATGTCACAGCTGTTGGAAAAGATCCAGTGTTAGTGAGAGACAGTGGGAGTAAAATGGAGACGTGTGTGTGTGTGTGTGTGTGTGTGTGTGTGTGTGTGTGTATACTGTATGTGTTGTTCCATAGAAACATGCTGTGTTTGCTTTGGTTTGGGCAAGATCAGAGTATTTAGTGTGTGGGCATGTGTGTGAACTTTGTACATCAGTCCGAAGGATTTCCGAGGAAACTGCCCGTCTAATGTAGATAACGTTACTTATTATTCATGACAAACAAGCCTGATAAGGTTACACTGGGTCACTAGGGCAGTTAGGCAGTATAGGCAATGTCCAATAGTCATTATTACGCTCATTATCTCACCATCATTACAGTCAAGCAGTCTAGGCAATGCCTTACACTGGAATAGCCAGGATAATTACACATCTAATGGCCAACTGGTTTAAATGAATGTGTCTTATTGGGGTAGAAGTCATCCTTTTGACCCCAGGAAGTCCAACCTCTTGGCATGTCAGTGTGTAAATACTGTGATGCGTCACTGCGCTCGTGCCATCGGAGTGGCATCACGTCAGCAGTAGCCGTGTAGACCTGAGGGCGCTCTCCCACTCGCCACACCATCGGCGAGCGCCAAGGTCACCCCAGATGGACGCTCCGCGGGAGTGGACGGGCATGAGGCTGTGGCTGAGCACGGTCGGAATGAGAATGACATGAGCACTCCAGCCATCTCTTCTCTCTCTCTCTCTCTCTCTCTCTCTCTCTCTCTCTCTCTCTCTCTCCTCCTGACAGCTCCTGACCTGTCTCCTCACTGCCCCCATCTATGTGACCCCCCCCCCCATCCCCCACCCCCGACCAATCCACCCACCCACCCACCCACCTCTGACCTTCAGCCCTAGTTGGAGATGCTGTGAGCCCTGAAGAAGGCCGACCGCAGGGCGAAAGGTCTGCGGTATCAACCAGCTGACAGTGAACCAGGATTCACTGAAGCATGTGTATTCTTGTGCCGAGTGCCGACCACAGCTTTGGCTCGGTGGCCACGTGGGCTATGGACATGTGTGTGATAAAACAGAGAGACAGAGGGAAATGTATTCCAGGAGATAAATATTCATGTCGTGGTTAAGGGCTGATGTATGTGGACACAGAACCAACAGGCTCCAACATGAGAAATAGCAGGGCATAGATCACCAGAAGGAAGTTTAATAAGGAGATCCTGCCTGGACCATCAATCAATGCCGAAAGAATCCATTCTAGAGATGGCAATGCTATTTATGTCAACATCTTATCACCAAAAGGCAACCAGGAAAATATTACGTCTATAGCTTCCACTGCACAAGATATAGAGGAAACGTTCTCATAACGTTCTCATGTTC
>NC_084996.1:37285261-37290261 GCF_963854185.1 Sardina pilchardus
GCGATGACATGTCCACCTGCGGGGTGGTCACTGGGGTTTGTTGTCGATTACCAGCCACCAGGCAACGCAGGGCGCCATCGACTGACTAAGGGAGTGTGAGGTAGCGGTCGGCTCTCTGGCGCCCCCGCAGCTTGTTACGAGCGACTGTTGGTGACTCTCTGGAGATTTTCTTTTCCAGTAGATTCCAATGAATAGAGCATGATTGGTGTTGCTGTGGCCGAGCAGAGCAAACGTACAATAACCCTAAACTGGATTGGAAGTATCGTCAGCCCAGTTCCTGGTGTGAAGTGAACGTTTCCGAGGAGGAAGCTAAGAAATCTTTAGGACAGGCTGGGTGAATGAATATACATTGTATGTGTGTGTGTGTGTGTGTGTGTTTGAGAGAGAGAGAGAGAGAGAGAAAGTGAGAGAGAGTGTGTGTGTACACGCATATGGGTTAGCAATTGTGCACACGTGTGTGTGTGTGTGTGTGTGTGTGTGTCTGTGAGTGAGAGAAAGTGTGTGTGTTGTGTGTGTGTGTGTGTGTGTGTGTGTGTGTGTGTGTGTGTGTGTGTGTGTGTGTGTGTGTGTGTCCATGCACACACCCTCATGTTTCATTTCTCTGTAACACCAGTGGATTAATCACCAGATAAATTGGTCTGAAATTGATCCATTTATCCAAGAGGAGGAGGATGTCACAAAAACAGAGCACTCGGGAGCAGGGGAGGAGAGGAGAGGAGTAACCTGGAAGGGCAGAGAGAGGAGACAACAGAGAGGAGACCAGAAGATCTGCCTGAAACCCATAAGGGGGATATTTTACAGCTGTGTATATGAGTGCTGTATGCTGTGTTTGACAGAAATATCCTGCCCATATCATCAGTGCAAAGGGTCCATGAATATATTGGCATGAGGGCAGGGATGGGCACAAATACATCAAGATGTATTTCCAATAAAATACCAAATACCCACCTTAAAAATGTATCAAAATAACATACAAAATACAGCAGCCAAAAAAAAATACTGTATTTTTGTATTTTTAAGATACTACAAAATACTTTTTTTCAGGTTTTTTTCTGCTTAAGCACATTTATTTAACTATTGGCTATTTGTGCAGAATTCTATGCACAAATAAGAAAACCTTTCACCAAATCAGTGAAACATTGTACTGTAGTTTTATCGCAAAAGCTGATAAACCTCGCTTAACTCCTCACACCTTTGTGAAAATGTATTATCGTATAAAACGGTTACTGTAACAGAAGCCATTATATTGCGTAACATGCAGGGATCCAAACTTTTGTGTTTATATACTGTACTGTTTGGTCACTGAACATTAGTGAGCATGTCATGTAAGGTGTCCAAGAATGTAATAATGTGTGCAGTGTTATATGGGCCTAGGGTTGCATGATGGTGAACAACACCATTTTGACGCATAGCTGCACACATAGTTCTGTTACCATCCCGTTGTCCTGGGACATTGATGATGGCATGGTGTCCAATAATGTCTACTTGTCTTAGTGAGGTTAAAATCGGCCTCATCCACCAAAAGCAGCTCATGACCCTCTAGCTCCATCACTCTCTGGACATGAAGACCAAACAAATGCTGCACAGCAGGCCCATGCACAGCACTACAGTATGAACTTCCAGACTCAACACCAATGATACTATACAGTAGCTTACCTGGACATAGCCATATCGTAGTCATATTGGAGTTGTTTTACACATTCACTGTTTCTTTCAGAAGGGACTCTATACATTTGTTACATTCGGATTCTGTTGCAGGCAAGTATACAGCATAATACAGAAATGCTCACATTGTGTGTTTTGGCATTCTCAAATGTACTGCTGTTATCATAGCCTTATGGAGTTATTTGCAACTTGTTTATTTATAGTGCTTAGGCTGATTACGTTTGAGCATGTTACGTTTACCCCAACCATCGGGGATAATCAAATCGGTGTATCTAGGCGGGCCAAAGGCCAGCTAAACTGATGACTACAAAGCTGCATCGTTCAAAGTCGGTAAACATTTGTCTAACAAAAATGTTTTTGATGAGGGGATACTGGTCCAAGGATGGCAATTTTTGTTTTGTGAGTGCAATTTTTGTGTGCAAGACCATAAGAAGTGTGAACAGCGCCAAAATTCTCTAGTGGCCGAGATTGGCTGCTTGACCACAAAGGTGCCACAGACAGATTTTTGTTCTTTATAGATAGTTAGATACTGTAGATGTCATCACAGTGTCTCACAGAAAGTATTTTACAGTATTTTGAAAATAGAAAAATACACAACACTGAAGTATTTTGATACAAAATCTGATTTTTTATCAATAAAATACAAATTACAAAAAACTATTTTGTATTTCAAATACACATTTTAAATACATGTATTAGAAATACTGCCCATCCCTCCATACGGGTGAACTTAGTAAAAAAGTAAAGAACAAAGTATCACAATGATTTAGTAGTAATACTAGCCATACACTGTCACTCATATTGAAATAGCCTACATTCCTCATCCACACACAGCCTGTTGTTTTCACCTCTTTGTTTTATGGAGGACTAAACTGTTATGAAATGTCTGCTGGTATAGGTCATTCACTGATTAGAATAGGCTATGGCCTTGCACAATGTAAACGCTATTAGCGGTATCAACTGGGCTGATTGCTGGGTGCTCCCACAGCAGTGCTTGCTTTATGTTCTTCCTCTTGCAGGGGCTGCTGAGTCCATTGCTAGCCTCACAATAACATGTTTCTGCTATTGAGCTTGTTGCTGTGCTACCATGCTTGACTGAGTGTTAACTCACAAAGTCAATATTTCATGAAACTGTGGGTTAGTTACAAGGTTTATTACACACTGACTAGTGAATATCTAAGGTGAAATGGAGGTAATTAACAGCCAAAGTACATATTCCAAGCTTCAAAATGGGAGTTTAAAATAAATCCTACTGTGAGACCAGACTTTTGTTTTGCTAAGACACCTCCTCCTTCTGGATGTGAGAGCTTCTCTGAGTGATAGCTGGGAACAGTCAGCTCTCAGCCCAACATCTCCCTGGTGTGCACTGACGCAGTGGGGGCGACTACAGAATCTGGAGATCACTTTTCAATAATGTGTAGCAAATTAAACTAGATGCACCGCATAGTGTTACGCAATGTGACCGCTGCTCAATTCTACATATTCTCTCCACAAAATATTACGCTTGTCAACTTTCCTGCATCTCCTTTCTCTGCAATTGATATGCATGTATCTCCTATCTTGCAGCTCATGTGTATATAAATGAGTGTGTGAATGTGTGAGTTTGCTTTTGTGTATTAACATCCTCAATGTTTATGTTGCATGCTGTTTGAACATGCATGCGTTGTATACATAAATGTATGGTTGCCCTTGTGTGTGTGTGTGTGTGTTTGTGTGTGTGTGTGTGCGCGCGCATGTGTGGAATCTGTGGATGTGTGTGTTTATCGGTGTGTGTGAATCTGTTGATGTGTGTGTGCATACGTGTGTGTGTGTGAGAGAGAGAGAGAGTGTGTGACAGTATCATTCCTAACCAGCAACCCTTCGCTAAATAGCACCATCTGCAGGCCGTTGGGTGACCAGTCACTAAATGTACACATAAATGTATACATTATTTATATATAGCCCCCCATGGATGACATTCCACAAAACTTGGCATACTCCCAGAGGATGTCAGGTTTATAATACACATGAAATGTGGTGCAGTTTTTAACATCTCATCTAAAGATAGGGGCGATTAAAGCAATATTATATTGCATTTTAATTTTTTTACCATGGGGGTGCAAATCATAATGACTGGTTATCAGCTAAGTTGATGTGGGCTCTTGAGACCAACATACCGTAAACATTTCATCATCCTCGATGCCACGGTTCAGTTAGTTATTTAGGAAAAACTGTAATCTTTGGGTTTTTGGGGGCCAGTGCGGGGATGGAGTGGACCCCGGGGACCAAACGAAATTGTTCTGTAGAAAGTCTACTGGGGTTACATGCCCACCGAGTTTAATGTGCCCAGTGTTAAGGTGATCGTAACACTGGGTTTACGATCGGTAATCGTTGACCAAAATTCAGGAAGTAGATGACGGGAAGATTCAGGAAGTACTAGTAAGATCACTATGACTGCTACGCTAGCTACGCTATTGGCAGTCATAATGACTAGTTAGTGCAAGTTGCAAACAGCAAGGTCATTTTTATCTCATGTGCCATTGACTTTGTTTAGTTATTTCAGGCAGAAAACTATTTGATTCCATGGCATTATTTGCAATTTCCTGCATAACTCCTGAATATTTCAATTTGAGTACATCCTCAATGTTTATGTTGCATGCTGTTTGAACATGCATGCGTTGTATACATAAATTTATGGATGCCCTTGTGTGTGTGTGTGTGTGTGTGTGTGTGTGTGTGTGTGTGTGTGTGTGTGCGTGCGTGCATGCGTACGTGCGTACATGCGTGTGTGTGTGTGTGTGTGTGTGTTTACATGCGAATCTCCCCCGGGTTGGCTCACACACCATTTCCAGCCTGATGATAGCCGCTGGACCTGTAATAGGGGGGAGGTGAGGAGAGGGTCCCTGGCCATGTTAACCCAGTAATACAATCTTAAAGGGCTGTTAGAGAACCACAATTACCCCCCTGACATTCCTCACTGCATGATTTATGAAGTGAGTATTGCCACCCGGCCCCTCCCACCTCCCCCCGTTCACACTCCTCCACACGCAGTAATAAGAGCCTGCGATTGGATCGATCGAGAGCCGGGGAAAAAAAGGCCTTTGATTCCACAGAGGAGTGGCAGCTGAACTCACACAGAGGAGAGAGAGAGAGAGAGAGAGAGAGAGAGAGAGAGAGAGAGAAAGAAAGAGGGAGAGGGAGAGAGGATGTGTGTACACATGTGTGTCTGTATGTGTGTGGGTGTGCATGCGTGCGCAAATATGTGTGTTTGGAAATGCATGTGTTTGTGTGTCTGTTTGTGTGTCTGTGTGTATGTTTGTGTATTTGTGTGTGTGTGTGTGTGTGTGTGTGTGTGT
>NC_084996.1:37295261-37567761 GCF_963854185.1 Sardina pilchardus
ACACACACACACACACACACACACACACACACGCAATGCATAAAAAGTGCCTAAATGTGACATAACCGATGTAATCAGGCCGTAATCCTGCATAATGCACAGGCCGTGATGCTTGTGTGATTGACTTCAAGGCTGATTGTATGATGTGTTGTCTGTAACCATACATGTAGAGCGGGATGGCGGGTGTGTCTGTGTGTGTGTGTGTGTGTGTGTGTGTGTGTGGGTTACTGGTAACGTCTCTCAGTGTGTCCTTACTCCCCGTCCAGTCCAGTGAGCATGCAGTCGTCCCGGCCAGGGCCTCCGAGCGTGCCGTCTTTAGCCCAAGCGGGCGGGCGGGCGGGCAGGCACAGGCACTGGCACTGGCACAGGCGCGAGAGCAAGCGTGAGCTTGAGTGAGTTCACCCTGGCGTGGCGGAGAGCACATGACTAATTAAACGCTCTTGGAATGCTGGGTGCAGGGCGTGTGTGTCTGTGTGTGTGTGTGTGTGTGTGTGTGTGTGTGAGTGCTGGGGGTGGGGGGTAGCAGCAGGCACGCAATCTCTAACTCAAGCCCACTGCATGGGGGGCCGGCCTAATCTGTTGTCAGAGCCACGCGTGAGCTGCAGGCACTGGCAAACAAGATCTCTCCCTCGCCCAGAATCATACTTGCGCTCTCTCTCTCTCTCTCTCTCTCTCTCTCTCTCTCTCTCTCTCTCAATATCTTTCTCTTTTCTCCCTCTCTCTGATGCTTCCTCTCTTTCACTTTCTCTCTCTATCCTTTTCTCTTCCTCTGAGGAAGATCCCCTCTTGCTTTTCTTCCCTGTCTCCATCACTCTCCTCCCTCTTCACGCCCCACCTCCAGCACACATAATCATACAAATGAAAATGAATGGTGCTCCATGTGAGTCATTAGCTGTGGATGCCCTCTCCACGCAGGGCTCTGCTCTTACAGTGCCTTTGTCTCAGGGTCTCGGGGCTTCAAAGGGGCAGCAGTGCGGGCCTGCACTGGACTCTGATTGGGACTGGCACCACGATGCCCTGTCCACTGCCACTGAGGGTCAGTGATGTCCGATGGGCTTTTGTCCGAGTCTCTTTACCCTACTTCCCTCTCCCTCTGATCATATCTCTAACCCACACCGCCTCAGTCCCTTTGGTGAGACAAAGGAACTTTTTTAGAGGGGAAAAAAACAACATTAAGATGACCAAGTGAGGATAGAAAGGCTAAGGTATTGATGTCCATGGTAAAAAATGGTAGCATGGATTCTTTTTTCTCATAACAATATCTATTCATATTTTTTTTCAATTTGTTTGCTCCCTGCATCAAGTCTTTTTCAATGTGCAACTGCATTACAGTGACTCAACTGAATGCTGCTGTCCATTTACAAATACAATGTCATTCACCATCAGCGCAAATAGTGTATGAAACACGTCCTTAGTTCAGCCGGTCAGTTGTCCTAACACTGGGGTGGAGTGCTGTGCTGCCCGCAGTTCAGTGCCCGCTGCGTGCCACCGAGCGCTCCCCCAGACCCCTGCCCGCTGCGTGTGGCATCCAGATGGGTCCTCAGCCTGAGGGAGGAGGCAGCTGAGAGGGAGCAGAGCCAGAGCTAGCGCCAGGCTCTCACAGCAGGCCTGCCAACGCTGGACACCACCCAGAGACTAGCATCACTCAATCACATAACCAGACCTGCCACTCACTCGCATGATATCATCCCTGTTCAATCACCCAGCCACATTCACGCACTGTACTCACTCAGCCACATTCACTCACTCACTCACTCACCCAGCCACATTCACTCACTGACCCAGCCACATTCACTCACTCACTCACTCACTCAGCAACATTCACTCACTCACTCAGCCACATTTACTCACTCACTCACTCACCCAGCCACATTCACTCACTGACCCAGCCACATTCACTCACTCACTCACTCACTCAGCCACATTCACTCACTCACTCACTCACCCAGCCACATTCACTCACTCATTCAGCCACATTCACTCACTCATTCACTCACCCAGCCACATTCACTCACTGACCCAGCCACATTCACTCACTCACTCACTCACTCACTCACCCAGCCACATTCACATACTCACTCAGCCACATTCACTCACTCACTCACTCACCCAGCCACATTCACTCACTGACCCAGCCACATTCACTCACTCACTCACTCACTCAGCCACATTCACTCACTCACTCACTCACCCAGCCATATTCACTCACTCATTCAGCCACATTCACTCACTCACTCACTCACCCAGCCATATTCACTCACTCACTCAGCCACATTCACTCACTCACCCAGCCACATTCACTCACTCACCCACCCCGTCACTCACTCATTGTGAGTGACTTATTCATTCACTGACTCACTCACTCAGCCACACTCACTCAGTCACACCAACTCACTCAGCCACATTCACTCACTCACTCACTCACTCAGCCACACTCCCTCACACAACTACATTCACTATTTCACGTTCATTTCATTTTCTCTGCTGCTTTCATTATGTGTGTAATGTCCTCTCCCACAACCATTTAGAAGGGCCCTCCCACACTCATTCACTAACTTACTTGCTCACTTACTTGCTCACTTTAACACACACATCGCCTTTGGCCATTCATAGATACCAAACCTGACCTTCATCCATTCAAAAGTCATTATCCCCCAACGACTCTCTCGCTCTCTAACTGCTACTGAAGGGATGATTAAGTTTCTTTCAAGGACACACAGCTCAGTTCAGTTTGTTCCATTCCGTTATTGTATCAGCCACAGCATTGTGCAAACCAAGCATTCTGTGAAGTCAATCACATACTACTCACCATAATAACTGTGAGTTAGTCACTCTCACAGTCGCTGCCTCATTTGATCCCAATGCGCCCACTCTAACTTCTGCAGTCACTCTCAACTCTCAGCACTGGCGTCATCTGTTTTATATCATGTCACCTCCAGCTCGGAGTCTCTCTGTTGTATCACTCTCTCGCCTTCAGTCTTGCTGTAATTATTTCCTCTACATCATTCCCAAAGTGATCTCAATGAACACCATGACTACACCGACCTCTTATACGAGACAGATGAGGAAGGGCAATTGAAAGGGAATTGGCATTTTTGGATTTGAGACATGAAGACTTACACGCCTAATCAAAACATCATATCTCAGGAGGATGGAGATATTTGAGAGATATTGACAGTCTGAAATTCTCCTCCCCTCGTCCTGTTCTGCCCCCAGCACCCCCTGTGGAGGTCTCGCTGTAGCCCAGTCTCTGTGGACTGCTGGGGAATAGCGGTTGGAGGCATCGGCGGGCGGCGGGCGCGTACCCTCTATCGGCCCGCTGCGGCGCGGGGAGCTGACGGCGCCCGGCGCATTTAGCTGCTGACAGGAGTGCTGGTCACAACTCATTTCCCATCGCAGGGCAGCCACACGGAGGAAATGAATCGGGAGCCATCCGGGTGGAGACGGGGGGGACTTCCCCGCAATAAGCACGCTGGTCACACGCGTGATGAATGGAACTTTGATAGGTGCAGTTTATCCATTCCATTTCAGTCTTCCTCCCCCTACCTCCCTATTTCCCTCCGCCTCTCTTTCCCTCCCTCCGCCTCTCTTTCTTTCTCTCTCTCTCTCTCTCTCCCTCCTTCTCTCCTTTTCTGATTCTGTCTCACTAGAACTCCTGGGATATAAGAACAGCTCAGGAGTGCAGAGCATTTCAAAGCCTGCATTTGTCTTCCCTTTTCTTCTCTTCAGGTCTCCTAGTACATGTGCACCCTCTCTCTCTCTCTCCTCTCCGTGTTGATTTCTCTCTGTTTCAGTGTGACTGACCTACTGCTTCCCTGGCCTTAATTACTTATCTTACTATCCTCTTTTTTCACATCCCTTTCTTTGTGTCTCTTCTCCTGTCACTTTGCTTTAATCATAGCCGTCAGGGCATTGATTTTTGTTTGGAAGTCTTTGTGGAGGACAATACTCCACAAACACTACACCAAGGACGGCTTTCTTTGGTGAACAACACAGTAAATGAAAATATTCATTCACACTGTTATATGCATAATGAAGATATACTCAGATAAACAAACAGTACTAAATAGGTGTATGTCTATGTCTGTGTCTG
Source organism: Sardina pilchardus (assembly GCF_963854185.1). NCBI lineage: Eukaryota > Metazoa > Chordata > Actinopteri > Clupeiformes > Clupeidae > Sardina > Sardina pilchardus. The sequence continues at coordinate 37,299,355 of NC_084996.1, forward strand.
TGTCTGTGTTTGTGTGTGTGTGTGTGTGTGTGTGTGTGTCTTTCTGTGTTTGTGTGTGTGAGAAAGAGACAGAGAGAGAGAGACAGAAAAAGAGAGTGTGTGTTTGTGTCTATGTGTACCTTTCTGTGTGTGTGTGTATATGTTTTCCCTGCACTAGACACCTCCATCAGCACCACGGACAGCGGCTGACGAAACAGCCCTTTTGTTGATGGAGGAAGATTAGGGCTGAGCTGGAGGGAAGAATGGGGAAGAGCCTGTACACATTCCTGATTAATTAGCTGCCAATCACTGCTGCAGCAGATACTGGTGGATGGATGGATGGCCTATTAGCTCCAAAAGTGAAGAGGGGCTGACAGCTGACGAGAGGCCAGGGAGGGAGCACCTTGCACGGGCCGCTTGGCTCACTTGTCTCCCACACTGAAAACACTGCAGGAGAATCACAGGCAAGGTACATGTGCAAATTTGATCTCACAAAGAGCAAATATGCCCTTCCTTGAGCACCATGAAAGGAGGTATCTGAGAAGTGACTTCTGTCCAGGCTCTTATCTAAACGACTGAGAGGCACCTTTAACACTGCAATTCTCACACAACGAGCAAACTCTGCAAATACTTTTGCTCATAGTGAATGCATGACATTTCACCCTGTGATTTGATGGTGATGAAAAGAAACAGACCAAACAGACAAGTCTGTAATGTTGTGGGGAATGCCTCCATATACATGCATACATATATACATGTATATACTGTATATACTGTATATATAAGGAATATAAGTATAGGCTTTTTGCACTTGGGCCCAAAGGTGGTACAGGCGCTGTAGCCAGTCGTGTCCCACCCCATTAGGCGCTTTTAAAAGAATGTCAGCACTACAAATCTGATGTGGTATTGGATTTTGGGTGGCTAGGAAAGGGGAAATGTATCTCAATTGCTCCCTACCCCATGCTCTGAGAGTCAGAATGATTTTATGTGTATGAAGTGGCAGTTATGCCTGATGTCTTGAGCCTGGTGCCTGTAATTATAGAGTGTTTCCGCATATATCATCATATGGCTCTAGAACAATCTGTCGACACTCACATGCCAAAAAACACAAACAAACACATGCAATCCCAGAACACCCACCCCCTCTCGTCCTCTCATGCATGTGTGTGTGTGTGTGTGTGTGTGTGTGTGTGTGTGTGTGTGTGTGTGTGTGTGTGTGTGTGTGTGTGTGTGTGTGTGTGTGTGTGTGTGTGTGTGTGTGTGTGTCTGAGTGTCTGTGAGAGAAAGTGTGAGAGGGAGAGGGAGAGAGTCTGTGTGCGTTCTTTTGCCAAGCCCTTCTGTGGCAGAAGCTCTCAGACTCTCACCTCAGGGAGGGAAAAAAAAGAAGATATTTTCAGAGTGCCATCTGTGGGTGCGCCAGTGCCGACTCCGCGAGCCTCTGAAGTCTACTGACGATCAATCCTTAATTATTCCCCTGCTCCTTGAGCTTGGCAACATGTCCATCTCTCCCCACACACTTAATTACTTTTTTAAAAGTGAAAGGAACAATTATGCTGGTGTCCCCCACCCCTCTCCGCCGCCCCTCTGTTTGTGGAGGAAATGCTGTGAAAGAGAGACAGAGAAAGCGAGAGAGAGAGAGAGAAAGAGAGAGAGAGCGAGAGAGAGAGAGAGAGAGAGAGAGAGAGAGAGAGAGAGAGAGAGAGAGGCCGAGCGCCCAAGAGCCATGTGGTGGATCAGACGAGCTTGAACCAGGACTCGAGCCTGAGATCTAACACCAGAAGTGGTGCCTGAAATGTAGATCCTGCCCACAGCCCAGGCAATTTACAAACAATTGGACACCATATTTCAGCACCGGGAACAAAGTGCATTGCGAGACTGAGTTGAGACAATGGCCAAGTCCTCAAATTGCACATATGGGCTTCACTCAACCCAGGTCTTTGCTGCATGGTGATGTAGGTCACGTGCCATGGTAATGTACTGTATGTACATCAGGCATTCACGTTTGAAATTTGGACTGTTGTGTGTGCAACTGATTGAGTTTTTCAATCAAGTCAAGTTGGTTCAAGTGTGGAGATACATGTGCATGCCCTGTCTTATTCTTAATTCAATTAAAATGCTCAAAGCTCATCCTCTGTCCGATTACATGGGAAAATTACTTGCATTACATTTTTTCCCCTAAAATTTGAGACCATAACACACAGTATCTTTGATGTGAGATTTGGTTGAATGCAGATCAGTCTACATGCCCATCAGCACGCCAAAAACTGACTCCCAGATCAAATATTTCAGCATTATGACTCCACTCAGCATCAAAAAGCAATCCGCCATCTCCCTGGAGGTCTCCACTGCCTGAGCCTGCAAACATCTGTGTTCTGCGCCCGCCTTGTCGTTCAGAGCCTTGAGTCTGCCCTGACTGGCGTCACATTCACTCTGACTAATTTGTAAAGTTAATTAACATGTTTGTTCTGCTCAGCTCAGTGTTCCCACAGATGAAAGCCGAGTATTGACGATGGTCGTCTTACATTACTTCCAGCCTCCTTACTCAACGCAACTCTTGCACTCAACTCTATATATGCATGCAACCATGTTGAGTGCAATGTGATGCCATACAATGCTACTGAAACCCATTCAAAGTTGCTTTATTCACATGATTGTTGCAGTGCTGTCAAAGCCTGTATAGAATATGTACGTACGTGAAAAGCAAAAAAGAAAAAAGTATCAAATACACATGCATATCTCAGTTTACCTTCATTGTAACACTAAACCTTGGAAAAATGCTGTTCTTTTTTAAGGATTCCCCAACTCCCCAACATTGGGTCAATAAATTAATAAATAAATGCTTTGAATAAAATACTTCCCCACTCTCTCTGGTACTACTTGCCGTTAACGAAAAGAGGCCCAAAAGACCCTAAATCTATCTGGCATTTTTCCTCCTCTCAATAAAGCTAGTCCAGGACATGACCATTGGCCAGAATCGAAAGAGGCCAGTTTGTAAAGTTCTCATACATCAATGGGCCCTGAATTAATCACTGACTTCCTTCCTTGGCAAAGCCAAGAGCCTCTGGTACCGAGTAGACGGCACTTTTCCACTTGTTACAACAGACACCATCACACTCTCTGAGATACATCAGTGGCGGTGCCATCAATCTCATTGTTTACACTGGGAGTCTATAAAGGAGAGAACTGTGGTCAGTGTTGTGCCTGAACGCGTTCATTGAACGAAAGTTCATGAACTCGTTCATAATTTTGGTGAATGTGAACTGAACGAAATGTATTTCTGCCTGATGAACGACACAGTGAACGCGTTCATTCTGGTGTCTGTGAACGTCACGTTCACTCTTTTTTAATTTCGTTAGGTTCAGGCAAAAAAACACACCGTTAATAGCACTAAACTGTTGCCCAACCATTGCATGCGCTTCTTTGTCTATGCCAGATTCTATGTCTGAATGAATATTTCCGTATACTACCAGAATTTTTCCTGCTGTCGACCTATGTTTTCGTAATGCTGCCGCCACAGCTGATATAGGCCTATGCATGCAATCGCGGAAAAAATCGCACTTGATGATCAAGTGAAGTATTACGTGTAGCTTTATAAAGCGCCCTATGTCAGTGAACAGTTCCATCTCTCACGCTGCAGCTAATGCAGCAAGGTATCCTCCTCCCGGTGTAAAAACTAGGCTACACTCTTCTGAGCGCGGCCGCATTTCTGCCCAGCGAACCAAAGACCAATTGATGGAAATTCTACTTTACATGTGAACAAACGGAGACCGTATACATTTGGATGCTTCATGTCTGAATTTCCGCTACCGTCAGAAAAGCGGCAAGCAATTATAGCAGAATGTGCGTAAAACCTGTCTAAAATGGCTATTTCATGTTAAACTAATGACATGTTTGCTGGCTGTGGCAGCAATTTTGAAAAAGTATTGGTCGCAACATATTGAAAAAATTAACTGAACTGAACGTCGTTCATAATTTGGAATTATGAACTATGAACTGAACTAGTTCATTTTAAAATTTGTGAACGATGAACTGAACTAGTTCATGTAGAAAGTGAACCTTCCCAACACTGACTGTGGTACCGATAATCTCACTTCGGTAGGAAAGGTTCTCCAGCTAAAGTGTGCAAAACTAAATAAAGACCCCTGAAAATAATCCATCTCAAAGCAGAGACTCTCTGGAGAAATTATACTGCAAGTATATAATGTAGTACTCTAATAAACAGTTGTTCTAGTTCCATCTGTAAGACAAAAGAGTTTATAGAAGAGTTGACAAAAGAGCTAGAATCACATTTTTCTGCCAAAGTATGCTGCTGCATCAACATTTTATTGAACAACAAAGGTGCAATATTCTTGACATTGATTTAACACCACGGCACATGAAATATAACACTGCGTGCGCTCTGGGATATTGGCAGTTCTCTGGATTCATAGGAATAAAAAGGTCACACGACCACAACGGTGAGAGTGTCACCTGCTTCTCAAACAACATCACGACGTAAAGATCTGAAATGCAGCCTAGCAAGTTTTTATATCCAATGTTGTGGTAGAATGGTCAAAAAGATCTCTCTCTGCATATCTCTCTTTCTCACACACCGACCCACACACACACACACACACACACACACACACACACACACACACACACACACACAATGCACAGAGCGATACTACCCGATTCCTTCTGCCTCTCAGCAAATCTACCCCGACTTTCCTTCCCCTTTTCGTATCTTAAGCAAACATTATTCATTTATAGCCCAGCCGTGCAAGAACAGCTAAATGGTCTTTAGCCGTTTAGCGCATGTGCTCAGCAACGAAACTCCCCGGAGGACTTAGTGCTAGAACAGCACGGCAGCTTCCTCTCTTCCTCTCCCCTCACTGTCTCCCCTTTTCCTCCTCCTCTTCCCTCTCTCCCTCTTTGGTGTCTTTTTTTCCCAACACTTCACTGCTGTGGGAGCTGATGAGAATGAATGCTAGCAGAGGGAAGAGTCTGTGTGAGCGATAGCTTAGCGCTGCTGGGGGCTAAAGATCTCAGCCCAGGGAGGTGATTATTGCTGATTGGGACTCGTAGGCGGTCGATGGACCTGACTGTGGACGGGCTTATTCCTTTGATTGATACTCTTGTCTTTGTACTTTGTCTGCGTGGCCTAACAGGGGGCTTTAGGACGAGTCTCTCGCAGCGTATGGACATGCTAATCTGTGGCAGAACTGCACACGACCTGATAAAGTGCGATAAAGTGGTGCTGTGGCTTTGTTCCAGTGGTAATTACACTCGATAGCGCGGAGGGGGAATATTCTGATGACACAGGCATGTCAAACATAACACAGGACAGCTCCAAAGGATACTTGGGTGTGCCCGAATGTCCTCTCTCTCTCTCTCTCTCTCTCTCTCTCTCTCTCTCTCTCTCTCTCTCTCTCTCTCTCTCTCTCTCTTATAGTTAGTGTGGAATCATGTTTTGTTAAAGTCCATGAACACTGTTCATTTCAAACATGCTTGACATTTCCAGGCCCTCCATTAGAGAAGGTCAGGCAAGGAGACAGTGCCATGTATCAGTTTCAGTTGGACAGGTATTCAACAGCAACCTCAAATCACACAGGCCAGAGAGAAGGCTTCGCAGTGTTATAATAACCCTCCCCCCCCCCCCCCCCCCCCAAATACACATGTGCAAACACACACACACACACACACACAAACACACACTCATAAACACGCTAACATTTGACAAGTGCCATCTATCATTAATTATGGATGCAATCATAGCTACAACAGCAATTTGAATTGCAGAAATGCCCTTTTAGAAAAACGTAGACTTCTGCCTCTGAAAACACGTCCTCACATCATACTTCTAACATCAAATGCATATGCATGCCATTGGCTCTCTGTTTTCCTGCAGTCACTCAACTTATGATATTCTGGAGAAGTCAATGCCTGCCCATGAAAAGAATCTGAAATAGCATCTTTACATGTGTCAAGTCGAAACTCAGAATGCGAATGAGCCATTCACTAACAGGAGCCATTTATCTAATTTGGCCAGCCAGAGTGATATTATGACATTCACGGAAATGCAGCACTTAGTGTGCAGCATACCACTCATCTAGTTGGTTAGCACCATGTCTCTGTTGCCTTTATCAAGACTAATTATGCACTGCACACAAGTGCTGCATCACTTTGAGTGTGAGTGTCCATATTTGACATCTCGCCTCGTGTCCACTCAGCAGTGATTTGTTTCTGCTGAGAGGAAGGAGATAATTGCGCATCGAATGAGTGGATGCTTTTTCTACGTGCCGACGGGCAGCTGAGCATCGCCGTGTGACAGAGACAAAGACCATCGGAGTGCGTGCTAAGCTAAGCCAACCCCCCCCCCCCCACACACACACACACACACACACACACACACACACACGGCCCCCCTCCCCTCTTTAGAGGACGGGACATGGGTGCTATAACAACAGCTTTGCACAGAGCAACATGGTGAAGCATGGTGAAGGTCAATGTGAATTAAATTTTGATGGATTTAGATCTTGATAGGAGCCACAGTTTCATTTCCATCCAGGGAGGGAGCTCCACAATGGGCCTTTAATGTGAGTTTGTTCTCTGATGCTCCTGGATATGGCACAGGGCACTCCTCAGCTACTCTCGGGCTGTAAGTTATGGTTATGTCCCTGTCATGACCTCAAAATGATGGCTATGGATAAGGGAACCCTGGAGAAGCTCTTGTCTCTGTCGCTCAACAGATAGCTACCAAGGCCATCAGTACTTTAAAAATCATTATAAGCAGACGACACAGTGGAATATGGTACACCATGTATGTATACCCCACTACAACCTTCTTGAAAATCCCAGTCGTGAGACTAGTGTAATATGAATGGGTATGAATCACAGCTCTCATATTAATTTAGAAGACACCAATACGCAAAAATGAATGACGTTTAGACTGTTGTGAACCAATAGTACGGACATCCAGGTTGAGCTAAAACTCACTGAAGATATAGTAAAATATACAATAGGCCTACTGTACGTTAATATAATGTTTCACACTTGCAAGGTAATTTTGTGTGGCAGAATAACAATGGGAGCACTTAGACTCGGCGCAGTAATATCCTCACTCCAAAGTGAAACTGAAAGTGCAAGAGTAAGGATATCACTGCGCCACACAATATAGTTATCCCTCTTACCTGCTTAGAAATGCACCACATTTTATTTTGTCTCACCATACTTGTTTGTGTGACTACTCGTGTAACTGTAGGGAAAACATGGAGGTGTTTGGTCGCTTCTAACTTCATCTCTGTTTGGATCCTAATGAATGCATTGGGCTAGCTTAATGCTATCAAAGTTGCGCCGTGCGCCAGAGCCAGTGAGTGCACGCATTGAAACGTGAGAGGTATCAACTCGTCTTAATTAAGGGAATAACATAGTTTAATATGAAAAAACGGTGAAGTGTTCCTTTAAATCATACTGCTTGACCAAACACTAACTATTGTGGATAGGCACAGATAACAGTCGGCCAGTAGTGTTTTCTCTAAACCAGTGCAGTCGGTACAGGCTTTCTCTGCCTCTGCCTGAGCTACTTGACAGAACCATACAATGTCAACCTCATCTCTTTGCATGTGATGACAGCCCTTTATCTGTTGTAAAAAGGCAGAGCTTACTCCTAAACACATTTACCATGCATTGAATATCATTTACCGTGCACACCTATATAATCTATTCTTTAGGCACAGTTTCATACCGGCTCCATTTAGATAAATATTTTTTAAGTACAGATGAATTTTTGCTCATATTCTTTGCATTGCAATGCTAATGCGATCTGCATTGTGTGGCTATCTGTCAATGCATTCTGCAGCGGTAGAAACGAGGGCAATTCTTTTGGAATCATCTTCCTATTGTCATTTATCAGTCTGTCTCAAAGAGAGAAACAACTGCAGAGAGGAAAAAAGCACAGTCTTTCTCTATCTCCGTCTCGCTCATAAACTACACACACAGAAACATACACCATGCCTACGACGCACACACTCTTACTCTCTCACACACACACAGACACACACAAACAGACACTCACACACACAGACACACACACACAAACAGACACACACACACACACACACACACACACACACACACACACACACACATGAGCGCACAGTCTCAGTGCACATCGGTAACAAAGTGACAGAGACGGAGTAAAAAGCCACTGCTCACGGCGGTGCCCTTTTAAACTGTCAGGCCGTGATTTAGGATTAGTCTGAGGTGCAGGTCGCCTCTCCTTAAGGCTCGCCAACATTAGTTCACTCCAGCGCAAGCCGGCGGCAGGCAGAGCAGAGGGATGGAGGGAGGTAGGGAGGGAGGGAGCGAAGGAGCCAGTCAGCGGTGAGGGCTGGAGGTAGAGAAATCCATAAGTGAACTTGAGCTCGCATCTGCCCCGTCAACCCGCATTCCTTCGGCGCGAGGGGCAAATGTCACAACTTTGATCCGGGGGTGGCGCTCAGGGACACCCAGGGTCTCCGGCCCCTGGAAACAGGGCCAAAGGAGTGGGCAGGGCCGGTTCTCCCTATACGCACACTACGCAAGTTGCGTAGGGCCCCGCGAGTTAACGAAGGCCCCGTCTCCCCTTGAGTCAAGCGACAGGTAGCCTACTGTACAGTTATTATAGCGACAGTCATCATGAAACCGAATTACCCTTCAGAGCATGACAAACAGAAGAAGAAACGTCAAGAGAATGAACAGCGGGAACAGAAGTCGGGTAAACTTGTGTTCGTTCCTCGGTTTTAATGTCAACAAATAATCTGAGTAGCCTAGCCAGTAACTGATCCATTTGTTTGCATCTCTCATGCCTGTTGCTGGCCTAACAGGGCAGATTAATCCCCTTATCTGTCTGTGGCTTGCTTGCCAGCCTTTCCCAGTAGAATACTGGGTAGAGTAGAATACTTTTCAAAAGTTGTGAAATATAACCACAAATTGCGTTTAAAAAAAAAAAAAAAAAAATGGCTACATTTTAAAATAAATAAATAAATTAGATAAGCACTCCGAGAGCGCAGACCTCCGCCCAAGTGCGTATCACTCCCAACATGTAATCCTTCCTTACTTGAGTCATTTCAGACCTTTCCTGAATTCGAAATCCTTCCATAACTTTTGGAGTTATCTTGCTAACACACAAACAAACACCGATGAAGGCGGAGGTAGCCTAATAATAGGCTAATACTAACCGTATCTTTAAATACGTTCATAATAGCCCTAACGTGTGTGCTCGAGATGAAAGTACAGTAGGCTACCCTAATCGGTGATTTCACTCTTCCCATACATTTTTAAAACAAGTAAATGGTTTTACAATATCAGTCAAGCTTTCTTTGGTTTAGATACTTAGGCCTACTTAACATGGAATGGAAAGTATAGCCTAATGGATTAACTTTGATTTTCTGTGCTGCATACTGGACAATAGATGCACATCGTGAATTAGGCCTATATGAAGTATTAACATGATTGTTTAAATAGTCTACGTTTGAAAAAAAATATTGAAGGGAATCAGGGGAAGCCAGTCCAGTAGCCTATGTCTTTGACAGACACAGGTCAGCCTCAGTGAGAATAGGCTACTAGCACAATCAAGCAGCCCAGACCCTAAAACTGCTTTTATAGCTGTTAAGGTGATTCAATCACATACAATTATTTTTCTTTCAATTATTTTTACAATTATTTTTTTTCTCCTAGTCCTTTATGGGGAAAACACTATATTTGGTAACTTTTGTAGACAAAATGGGGTGGGATGATTTGAATTGGGAACACTGAGGTATCAGGTGCGAACCTCCTAAAAAAATGGTTACCTTTTGGCCCATAGAGTACAGGAGGGCCCCTTAGCAGGATTTTGCTTAGGGCCCCATGGAGGGCTGAACCGGTACTGGGAGTGGGGGAGGCATGGTGGTGTTGGTGGTGGTGGTGGTGATGCAGGTGGGACTGTTTGGATAGGAAGAAGGTGGCGCTGGCTGTGAGTTCAGTGGAATTGATTCATCCCTCTAATGAATGCACTTGCACAGAGACTGTCATAGCGTACGTAACACATACCGATCCATGCCAGTGCCTCACTCTCTCCCTCACTTGTCTCAAACAGACACACATATGGTTATGTATATACTGTAACATATATATATAGGGTCTCTTACGGAGAACATGAGACATCATTGTAACAGATACTTTCTCCATAATTCTTGGTAACACACACATCGTATGTTCATTGTACGTGGTGCAGTGGTTAACGTCGAATGAACTCAACTGGAAGAGAACGTATGGTTATGCAAATAAGGACAGCATGATACATGTCTGAAAGAGGAAGAATATTTTTTGCAAGGCATGCAAAAAATATCCCCATAGACGGGTGGCTGGAGAAATGGTCAGATCAACGACGTCACCAGAGATGGACTTCCTATTGGTTAACATTGAGTGAACTTGACAACGAAGACAACAACTGCACATGTGCGTGCACCTGCGCGTGCCCCCCCCCCCCCCCCCCCCCCAGACACACACACACAAAAATATATATTTGTACATGTGCATGCACATAGTTGCCATACAGTACACAGATCTCAACATCCTCTTCACTCTCTCCCAGAGTCTACCCAATCCAGGCTTTTCAGCTTCAGCCAGCATGGCTCTCTCTAGGGCCACTATTGAGCATGAGTCTGTTTACAGAAAAACACTTCCCATTGGATTCTAGATCAATACTCATTTTTCTCATGGGGATACAGGAAGGCTGCCACATGTCTCTGCACTGTGTGTTTGTGTGTGTGTGTGTGTGTGTGTGTGTGTGTGTGTGTGCGTGTGCGGATGCCAGGCAGACAAGGGACAGTGGGGTAAGATCAAATCGATTCTTGCTGTTGTACCCTTAGGTGGACACATCTACTCATCACCAAGGCACTGTGGCTATGTTTGTGTGTGTGTGTGTGTGTGTGTGTGTGTGTGTGTGTGTGTGTGTGTGGATACATGCATGCATGCATTAATGTGTGTTGTGTACATGTATGTATAGGTACATGTATGTACAGTATGTGTGTGTGTAGCCGTGTGTCCATGTGTGTATCTGAATGTGTGTGTTCACGTGAGCAACAGAGGCAGTAGCGTGTAGTTTGTGTGTACGTATTGTGCGGTGGAGTTCGAAGGATGTGGCGGATCTATCACAAACAAGATTACCATCAGCACATCCAGGCTGAGCAGACTGGCGACACAATGGAGCTGTCCAGGGGTGCCAGTGACAGGCTCTCTGCAGAGGGAGGGATGACCAGGGCCCAGAGAGGGATAACTGCCTCCATCTGAAAGGAAGGTCTTGTCTATTGTAGATGCTCCTGTAGTTTCGCAAGACACATAAACCGTCAACAACCGAAGAGAAAGAGAGAGAGAGAAGAGACATGAGAAGAGAAGAGAGTTAGAAAAAACATGTGAGATAAGAGAGTGTTGGTATGGAGAGAGTAGTGTGTGTGTGTATGTGTATGTGTATGTGTATGTGTGTGTGTGTGTGTAAGAGAGAGAAAGTGGAGAGAGTGGTCCATAGGGACGAGGGAGTTGAATGGATGGCGAGACACACTAAAGAGCGAGGGAGAGCATGGCGGAGAGGAAAAAGGTTTGTCCTAAATATGACAACGCAACAACACAAGCCCACAAAGCAAACACGGAATACGAGAGGATGTTTCTGTCGGTCCCCTTCCACTGGGCCCTCCCTACGGACTGTTTTGATGTGTTCTGTGTGAGGATGGAGAGCTAATATTTTTGTGTTCATGTGTAGCTACTTGCTATGGCTGCCCTACATTACAGAGATACACTGACTGTGTGATAATGACATGATGGTGTGTTCAGTGATTATAATAATTAGCTGAATTATATCCAACAGTGCGTGCCTCCACTTAATAAAAGATACATATTTCTTTATTGAAGGAAATATGAAGCAAAAGATAAGCAAGTGTTGTCATGGTTTATTTATTGGCATGTTTAAAGAAATATTTACTGTTATTAAAACAGAAATGCATGTCTCCTGATTATTATTCCTCATCTGTAGAGGAGATGTGTAGATTTATATTTTTCAGAATATAAATGTTACATCTTTATTGTTGGCCTGGCAAGAAGAGCACTGATTATTACACTATCTGCCATCTAAAATCTTTCAAATTATCAAGATGCTCTTTCACTGTTGTAACTCTGTTCTTGGTTTTCCCTCAGATCACCTTACCTGCCAGTCCCAGGCAGTCAGGGTGGACGAGGTGTGACCCGAGTGAAGGACTAGCATGTAGGGCCAACATGATAGCTGCTCCCTAAAGTCACAGAGAGAGCCTGGGCCTTCACTGCTTATGGATACATGGCCAATCAGAGAGGGTGTAGGACTTATGGACACGCAACCAAACACAGACAGCATGTACAGTAGCTGATAGATGGTGGTCTGCCAGGCAGGGTCCCCTCCGTGCATGGTGCCAACTGATATGAGCAGGTCAGGGGGGCCATACTGCAGGTGTTTTTGTTCATAAAGCAGGCAGGTCGAGTGTGTAAGGGACAATGTAGAACACTGGTCATTATCAGGAAAATAAGTCCCGACAGGGCGAACAGGAACCTCACGCCACCAACAGCTACTTGCCAAAGCGAAAAAATAAACTCCACATGAAATGACTCTTTATATTTATTTGTTACCAGTTCATTGTGGCCTTTGCTGAGAAACAAATAGTTTACAACACACGCTGAACTTGAATCAAACATTCTAGGAACACAGCTGATCAACCGTCTGCTTTCATTTTTGAATCAAGTTGTATTGCGAGAAGAGTGATATGAAAGACGTGAATAAGAAGCACAAAACCCATCTTCCTTAACAGCTGGCTGTTATACTTAGAAACGGTCTATTATTGAGAAACATCAGCCCCCCGAACGTTGGGAAGGCTCACTCTGCAGCCTTATGAAGAGCCATGTAATCATTGTACTGGTAACATAGTGTTGACCTGTTCTCTTCTTTTCTTATTTCACTACTGTCGTGACAAGTGGTTGAGGTGATCATGAGAATCTCCTTTTGGAAGCGATTACTTTTTGAACTCATATCTAAGATAATTTCACGAGAAGCTTTACAAACAGCAATGTGACAACTCACAGTGACGCAACAGAGCTGGAGGCCAACAGGTGGGGCACAGCGTCCATGTGAAACTCGCATCCACTGACAAACACAAGGGTGGATTCTCACATCAAATCCCCTGAAGTAGCCTACTGTTAGAAAGTACACATACAGTACTATATATATATCAGCGAAGCGTGGCGCTGTGAAGTAGGCACCAGTCTCAACGGTTTGACAAAGATGGTGATTCATCTGTTCTTTCTCAAATGCCTTTTGATTAACTTCCACCCAGTATAATTAGAGCACGTTGGCTGCTGGATGATATGAGATGCCGTTGTGACAGCTCCGTGCCATATGTTCAGACTGTGTGCTTATGTGATAATAACCGGAGAGACTGAAGAAAGTTCGCAACAGCCACATGCTGTACACTGTGCTGAGACACCCACCGGGAGACATGTGGAATATGTGGTAGGGTGTGGGATGTAGAAGAGGCTGCTTTTCTTTCTCAATAGTCTAGAAGCTTCAGAAAAAAGGTTTCATGAACTCAGCTATAGTCAAAAATCTCCCTCCCTCCCTCCCTCCCTCCCTCTCATTCTCTCCCTCTCTCTCTCTCTCACACACACACACACACACACACACACACATACAGTACACACTTACACATATGCACACATACACAAAAACCTGCTCAAGAATGTGATTAGTGTCAAGGATTTACATCATATGGGGAATAAATGAAAGGAAGAGAAAAATATTTCCAGTGGGAGATGAAACTCAGAGAGCCTGCTTTCTTTTTACACTCTCCTCTATTCCACTGTCCCCTCCCCATCCCACCTGGCCCACCGAGGATAGTGATGGGTGTAATCCCCCATAATGGACGTTTAATATTTACACATACTGCGTAATCCTTCAGTTCTCTTGGGGAGATGGTATGCTTTTAAACGGTGTGTGTGTGTGTGTGTGTGTGTGTGTGTGTGTGTGTGTGTGTGTGTGTGTGTGTGTGTGTGTGTGTGTGTGTGTATGTGTGTGTGTGTGTGTGTGTGCGTGCGTACGTGTGTGTGTGTGTGTGTGTGTGTGTGTGTGTGTGTGTGCGTGTGTGTGTGTGGCTTATTTGGGTTGTTCGCTGGGTGGCTGACAGCCTATTCATCACAAAGTGAGAGTGTGGAACCTCGTACCAACCACGGCAATCAATCACCACCACCACCCTATAGCACCACCAACATCCCCCTATCACCCCCCCCCCCCACCACCACCACCACCACCACCACCACCCCACCCCCCCCACACACACATACACACACACCACCAACACCATCACACATCCCCAGTTTAAACCCCTCCTACCGTGCGTATGTCAGTGTGGCTGGATGGCCCATCTCGGTATTCATCAAAGTGTTCAGTTAGCTTCACCCTCCCCACCCCACTGTCTCTGTCCCCATCTCCACCCCCCCATTGCAAATTCATCCTCCATTTTCACCTATTAGCCTGGGAGACCAGCTCGTTGCCACAGGAGATTAATGATGACCCAGCCCAAACACATACTGCCGCTACGCATTTAGACAGAGTCCATTTCCCCAGCTAATAGGATAGGCAGGGGAGGTGAGTTTAAATATATCTAATGTTAATGTCCTATTTTCATTCCTGCTATTAGCATTCCGATGTTTGCTGCCTCGCTTCTTTTTTTCCCGAGCAGGACATTTTGTGACAGGTTAATGAAATGGCTCTCAGGGGAGTAAAAGAACAATATTTGTTCTCCTACTAGGGAAAGTTTCTTTTCGGCAACATGTGGCATGTAGGCCCATGAAAAGTCTCCGAATGCTAATGGCAATAATAGGCTACTCCTTGTCATGGTGGGAGATGGCTGACCACTGTCACATGCCTTTGTGCAGCTCAGCATGTGCTGCCAGTGGCACATGTTCTCCAACACTTCCTTGTCAAGAACAGAGCACGCGTTCAAGAGCGCGAGAAACAGGGACTGGGACGTACAGCTGCTGTCACTCAAGATATAGGTCCCCCCAAGAGAACACTTCAGCGCAAGGAAAGTCCCTGTGGACATGGAAATTCCAGAAATTTCCATTTTGTAACATAATTTTTCCTGTAGCGTCCTTTGATGAGCTGTGAAATGTGAAACGTGATCAAGATGTTGCCCACCCCAATACCATCTTATCTAGGGAATAGGTGATAATATACTGTGCAGATGAATGAGCTGTCATTCACGTATCAGTATAGGCTATAGGATCTTGTTAATGTAATGTTTGCAGTGGATATGAATTTTTGATTTTTATATCATGCAGTGTACGTTACTTGGTCATGTGCATCCACATAAACTATGAGGCATCATAGATGGCTGTAATCAAAGTATGAGGCTCAGTGTAAACCTTGTCCATAAATACACTGACTGCTGAAAGGCTGTAATCGGGCCACAAGAGGGTGAAATTAGGAATTTGTTCAGAATTTAGAAAGGAGAAATCAGATCAGAATTTAGAGATGAGAAATTGCTCTAACATTATTGGACGCTTCCGTTAGTGTTTTGGCTGATTCTGTCCCCTACTGGTCATGTACAGCTGTGTGTGTGTGTTTAGCATTTTCTCCCTGTGTCCCAGGTGGTGTTGACTGCACTTTGTGTTCTCTCTCTCTCTCTCTCTCTCTATCTCTCTCTCTCTCTCTCTCTCTCTCTCTCTCTAATTCTCTATTGACTTAACAGCCTTTCTTGTTTGTGTCCTCCCACTGCATTGGTAAGTGCCTTTGACTCACAGAATGAAGAAGCAGAAGAAGACAGAAATATAGCTCCTGTAATGTTAAGACATTTGCTCCTGTAGTGTTAAGACATTTGCCTTTCAAGGCACTGACATATAATTGTAAAAAAAATACTGTCAGGTACTCCCCAATCAACAGAACATCAAATCAATGGCAATAACTTCTAAATGTTTTCAAAATAGCTTAAATGACATGCTGTTCTATGCAACCTTTTTTGTCATTTAAAGATATTGATCTCAGAAGTTTTGATTTACAGCATTCAGCACTTTTCAATTGTTCTTCACATCTTTTTGTACTTTTAAGTAATGTTTTGTTGTACACCCAATTGCCTTTAAATAACGTACACACAATACTGAGTCAGTCTGGTCAAAAAAACAGAAGTGAGGTCTCAATAAAGTGCCCATCTATCCGTGTTCTGTATGTTTTATTTTACTCTGCAGCTGATGCACTAGCATGGTAAAAGCCAGTGGTCAGTGTCCAGGCACAAGTGGGACTTTCTGCAGCGCAGTGACACAGCAATTTCCAGCGACATTAGGAAGGCTGCCTTAAGAGTGGACAGCTTTGACCTTTAGACCAGTGTTTCCTTCATCGATATCCAAATGTGCCTCTGCCTATATGCCACAGCAGTATTCTCCGTCTGGTCATCTCCAAAGGGCGCTGAGCAGACCGCTATGTTTGCAAGAGGTGGCTACAGCAGGAGTATACAGATGTGTGAGTGTTTGCCTGCATGGGCGTGGCGTGTTCATGTTTGAGCATGATGGGTGTATGTTTTACTGCTTTGCCATAGACGTCTAATCTGTCTGTTTGTGTATTTGTCGAGGAATGTGACTGTGACTATGCCAGTGTGTGGGTGTATTATGCTGTGTGTGTTTGTGTGTGTGTGTGTGTGTGTGTGTGTGTGTGTGTGTGTGTGTGTGTGTGTGAGTGAGTGTTTGTGCGTGCATGTTCATGTGTTTGCATGTGCTTGCGTGTGTGTGTGTGCGTGTGCTTGTGTGTGTGTGTGTGTGTGTGTGTGTGTGTGTGTGTGCGCGCGTGTGCTTGTGTCTGTGTGTGTGTGTGTGTGTGTGACTAAGAGGTACAGAGCTGGGGTGGGGACCGGCAGGTTGGTTCTTGTAAAGCTGCAGTGCTGCAGAGCTGAGCCCACTCTCTCTCTGTCTGTCTGTGGCCCCTCTGGAACCTGCTGTCACCAGTGTGGCGGCTGTCATGGCAGCGTAAGAAGTAAAGAATAAACTCCTGCTGAAACTCGTCCCAGCCACCCCCAACAGGCACGCACACACGCACACACACACACACACACATGCACACACACACGCACACGCACACACACACACACACACAAACACACACACACACACACCAGCACTGCAGTAAAATTTCCACATATTTACCATTCCATTTCATTAAAAAACTTTTGTTGACGAAGGTACATCATGAATGCAAGTCCAAACACAGTTAGTGATAGAGATAAAGTTGCTTCCATGTTTCAAGACAAAATGCTACCATCCCATCAGGTTGGTTAACTATCCCTATTCCAGTCACATGTACCGTGCATACTTCATATTATATTAACCACAACAACTAAGTCTTTCAAACACCTTGAGAAAGTGAAATACAATTCAGGCATGTCAGTTTTCCATGCAACACCAGGTATGGGAAAGAAGGGACCCACCCATGTGTTGGATTTGGCACCTGAGCTGACAGGGGAAGGAAAGAAGGAAGGGCATTGTGGAGTGGAGAAGAGAGAACAGGGAACTTTTATCCGCCCCTCTCTTGTTGCACGCTGGATTCCGGTTGATTCCCCTCTCACAGCATTGATCACACTCAGGTACGTTTTTGACGGTCTTTCTTTGACTTTACGTCAATATGAAATAATTACTTTTAAATGAAGTGTCTTCAAAGTATTTTTTAATCAATGTGTCAATTTACATATATATATCTTTTTGTCTGGCACAAAAAAAGTTGAATGCTTTTGTTGCAGTTTCTTCAAGTGTTGCTTTTAAAAGCTTTTGCAGCTCTGCAGAATGTGTCGATTCCTCAAGGTGTCAATTTGATATAAAAATTGTGTTTTTCTAAAACGGTGTTGTCATATGCAGTTAGGGAAGAGATGAAATGTGTGCTAACTGGAAAGTTCAAGCTGTTAAAAACACATCTGTTCCACGAGCGCATATATTATCACCTCAATGTTGTGTGCTGCTGTATGTGCATAATGCTATATATTTACATACGTTCCCAATCAGCCTCCAAGAAACTGTACTCAGGACTGTATTTAATGCCTTTCCTCGCTTAGGAAAGTTACATTTCCGCTTTCTCTTTTCCATATCCTTTCCAAAAAAAAACGCTTATCATTTAGTCCTTCAGCTATGTCCTGCTTCTATTTTTGGCCGCTGTTTAATTTGGTTCTGCTCCCCTGCTTTAGTCCTTTTTTTCGCGTCGGCCCTCGTCCTCGGAGACCCACCGCCAGCCAGCATGCCTGAGACAGCCGAGGCCGTGTCGGCCACCCTGACCACCAACAGGAACTGTACCGTGGAGATCACCAACGTCAGCAGCTTCTACTGCCTCATCAACCCCAAGTACGGCGACATCACAGCCACCGCCACTGCCGCCACGCCCGGTGCACGGAAACCGCCGTATAGCAGGGGAGGGAGAGCGGGGTAGACAGCTCAGAGTCATCCAGCCACAGTATTCTGTCCCCTGTTGGGCTTGGGAAAAAAGAGAATGGGACTTTCTCACTTCCCTTATTTTTAAGTTATTCCCTTATTCCCTTATAGTCTAAGTTTTTTTGTGAGTGTGAATGCACTGCACCAAATATAACATTTTCTCTATAACTGTACGTTCACACCGTCGCCAACTTGAGAATGGAGGCCAGCTTCTCTCGGTGCGGTTCAGCGGCAAACGACCAGCAACGAACATGATCGAACATAGAATACTGCCACGTCGGAGCGGCCAAAGCGTCTGAAGCGTCCAAAGCTTCCAACAGGTGTCCTTGGCAGGGCGTCTGGATGCCTGGCCAAAGACGCTGTGGGAAGCTTTGGACACTTTGGCCGCTCCGACGTGGCAACATTCAATGTTCGATCATGTTCGTTGCTGGTCGTTAGCCACTGAACCGCGCCATAGCTCATTACCATACAGTTATGCCGATTTCAACTTTCTGCCTGACGCTCAAGTCGCTCAAGACGGCCAAAACGCCCAAAACGCGACGCTGACGGATTAGCCGCTGCTTGCAGCTGAGAGAAGCTGCATGGTTTCCATTGAAAATTAATGACGACTTGGAAGCTCAAGTCGTCGGCGGTGTGAAGGCACAGTAACTAGCTCTTGAATCTATGGACAGGATAAAATGTTCTACCTCAATTTTAAAGTGAGAGTAGGAGAAACTGTAATTTGTGCTATTCAAACACACAGCTATATCTGTAGCTTACTGGAGTTAAAAGATAGTCTTCGCTTTTTCTATTTCACAACTCTCGTCCATCTCCCTTCCCTGCTCTCTTGTCCACTTCCCTCTTTCCTCTCCACAGGGTCCACATGAGCAGCGGCTTCTGTTTCCACCCGCCCCAGCCCACCGTCCGCAGCACCAAGACCGAGGTCTGCTCCTTCACCAAGGACGACAACACGGCCACGGGGGCTGTGGGGGTCCTGACCTACGACCTCTTCCACATGCAGAACCGGCTGTGCACCGAGCGCGTGGCCCTCATGTTCTCCGTCCCCTTCGACAAGAACCTCTACAAGAACTATCTGGGAGTCGGGGCCTTCGAGGCGGAGCGTGCCTGTGACAAGAAGCTGTACGAGCACATGTACGAGGGCAAGGACTTCACGATGTTCAGCCGCATTGAGGCCGGGGCCTCGGGACTGGTGCACAGAGGGGCCCACGTGGACCTGAGGGCCACCATGTCCAACATGGGCCAGGCCATACTGAAGCTGGAGCTGTACGATAAGATGGGCCACTAAGAGAGTCCAAACAGGTGGTGCAGAGATTCACCGTGTATGAAAAGACAACAGCTTTTTTTTTAAAACATGATGAAACATGAACCGGATGGAATTGTCTTTAAGTTTCGATGCAATAAAACATTTATGTACACTAATTCCTGTGAATGTCTTTCATTTCTGCATAAACCATCACTGATGTTTTGAGAATGTCAATCCTAGTCACATATATAGTGGACTCTAATCGTTACTTTTAAAAATGTGTCTCTCCTCTCAACTTGTTTCTTTTTCTCATAAATAATATCTGACGATATGAACAAAACATTTCATGCTCGCATCCAAAACACAAGCATATCTGTTTGCCTTGGCAACAGAGATAAAGGGCCTCTCATTGTTATCACAACGAGAAAGAAAGGAAGAGTGGAAAAAAAGAGAAAATTATGTGTTTGGTTTCCAACCTTGCACAATGCTATCTGAGCCCCACCTTAAAAGCCCACTGCATGAATCCCAGCGGTTTCTGTCTCCACTGGTCCTGTTTCAACCCGAATCCCTGTTGAGCAACACAGACACCTGAGATGGACGAGAGCCAGAATCAGTCATGCATCCAGACAGAAGCAATCTATCAGGGTTGAGCAACATGGGCCCCAGAGTGCCTCTCCGTGCTTGTGTAATGGGCCGGTGCCAGGAACTCCATTGTTCTGGTCTGTTGGGCTGTACTCACTCATCAGGGCGGGGATCTGTGGGGCTGCATGACACACGCTGCACACCTTTCAAAGTCTCTGTAGATCTGTGTGTGTGTGTGTGTGTGTGTGTGTGTGTGTGTGTGTGTTTGAGGGAGAGAGAGACAGAGAGAGAGAGAGAAAGAGAGAGAGAGAGAGAGATTTTGTGTGTTTGTGTGTGTGTGTGCGTGTTGAGTTTGAGAAGAGGGTGTGTGCTTGGAAAAGTGAAAAGGAGTTGAAGAATCCTCTGAGGAACTTTACACCCAAGAGCTAAGCCGCTAACGGGAGTCTCAGGTACGTCCCTCTCAACTACAGTACATATGCTGAATATAACAGAAAAGAATCTCTGAGACATTTTCAGAATTAATATAGAGGACATGCAAGGGAAAAAAATAACTGTGACAAATTTATCTTGGATAAAGATTTACTTGTATCAACAAATACATTCACACTCTCATTGTCTGCTAGCCCTGGACTGAGATGAGCACTATTATCACACTGGCTTGTTTTGTTTATCTGTTTGCTTGGAGTATGTCTGTATTATTGGGCTGTAGTATTGAAGTATGGACTGAAGGAATAGATTTCCCCCCCGGCCTCGGATTGATCTGGCTCTCTAGGCGGTAATTAAGAGGACTGAGCAGATGCTGATCATGCACCACAAAGTTACAGCCGCTACAGGTCAAGGGTCAAGGTCAGAGATGAGTCGGGGGTTAGGGTGCCAGGTGAGGGCTCAAATTATAGTCAGGTGTGAAGGTTCGGGGGTTAGAACCTCACAAGTCAAGTTGTTGCGTCAGAAGCCTGAAATGGTATGACTCCAGACGCATGCTTGCATCTAATTTATTTGTTGATTTTTTTAAAAAAATTCTTCATGTGTTTGTTTATTACCAGAAGACTTGCAGTGGTGTCTTATGACTGATGGAATTTTAGCGCAGATTGCAGAATGGTGCCGTATTAAGTCAGCCAATAAATGAGCTATTAAATTGTACAGTACTATACTGGGGAAGAAGTGCTGGGCCTCCAGATGGAAGCGTGTGAGTCGTGGCAGGGTGCAGATGTTTGGTATAACACAGTTGTGAGTGCGGTTTTTGAGGCAGTATAGCACTATATAATAATGGAGTGATAATGTGGGGGCGGGAGGGGTGGTTGACAGCTGCTATTGCTATTTCTTCCCCTCCATCACCCTTCGTTCCACCTCTCTGTTTCTCTCATACTCACTTTGTACATGAACATCTGTTATGTTTCTCCCAGGAAACATAGGACACATTCACGGAGACACAAAAGCACACGTTTGCGGACACGGAAAAAAAGCATGTCTGAATCCGCAGAGGCCGTGGCAGCCAATGTAGGCACCCGTCGGAATGTGACCATTGAGATCTCCAACCTCACCAATAACTACTGCTTGCTCAACCCCAGGTGAGTGCACATTGTCGAGCTCCATAGATTACACCAGTCAAGACATGGTGGAACAAAGAGTACCTCAAAAGCACAAGGCAGAAAACCGCAGTTAACTGTCTCCTGGAAACGTCCAGCCCATTCATTGTGCTGCCACAGTCGATACCTCAGAAAGTGATCCACAATTAACGCGGTAGTGTTTGTGTTTGCATCTGCAGTGTATGTGGTCACTTTACCTCCGGCTGCAGTCATGTTTGGCCACTTGGGAGTTTGCTCATTGGTCATTTACATAGATTTGCAGGAGACACTTATTTATATTCCAGAAACGGAGTTTGTTTGGGAGAAATCACACATGCAGAAAAATATAAGGCAAATGAAGTAACCTCAGTCTAGAATTCCATTACTCATTGGTCATTTATCCAAATTAACTCTCTTAGACCTTTCTTGATTTCCTGCAAAAAAACATATGGTACATAAAATGCATTTGTGTTATAACTATGTAAACAGGTTAAATCGTGTTTTATTTGACTTGAACAGTGGTGAGACTGCCCCCGATATTTATACATAAGACACTTCTGCTTTATCCTGTATATCATTGTACTATTTTGAGCTATGAGGATCTGTTGTCTGTATTTCCACTTAGTGTATTCTATATGTAACGTGTGATGTTGTGGGGAACAGGGTCTTCCTGGAGAATGGAGAGACGTTTAACCCCCCTCAACCCACCGTGCGCCCCCTGAAGACCGAGGTGTGCACCTTCAGCAAGACCAGCGCCAAAGCAAAGGGCAGCGTGGGGGTCATGACCTATGACCTCTTCGAGAGGAGCCGCAACGACCACATCGAAACTGTGGCCATCATGTGGTCTGTGCCCTGGGACTACAACATCTACAAGAACTGGTTCGCCGTGGGGATCTACCCCAAGAGCCGAGCCTGTGATGAGTCCCTGTACAAGGAGATGTACTACGAGAAGAACCAGCAGGGCTTTAAGAGGGAGGAGGCCAACGGCTCGGGCATTAATTACATGGGAAGCTACCTGGACATCAGGGCCACCATGTCCCCCATGGGTAAAGCCATCATGAAGGTGGAGGTGTGGGACAAGCTGTTCACCCCTGCCGGCCAGCAAGCGCAGTGATGAAGAAGTAATGGCAGCTAAAGAGACCAAGCGTTAGGCCACATTTGCTCACTGTTGTCACATGGTCAGCGAAATTAAACAATAAACAACGATATGCATCCCGTGTGTTACTACTACTATCATCACCTCCTCTCACTGAGCAGGTCCCAGCTCAACAAAGTGAAGTCTGAAACTTTTAGGAATTCTTTCTGCATCCATGACCAAAACTAATCTAGCATTAGAGCGTTCATCCCTCTCTTCATAGCATTTTAGTCTTTTATACATAGGATATTTCAAACAGCATCTGTTATTAAACCTTCTTTAGATAATCTCTATAGTCTGTGTTTATGAATTCAACTGCTAATATTCAGCCTTTCATCTCACAGTCTAGCAGGTGTACTGTTTCCATTCACTGGAAGCATCTTTATATGGGAATGCATTTTTTTTTTCTTGAATG
The DNA here is from genome assembly GCF_963854185.1 of Sardina pilchardus. NCBI lineage: Eukaryota > Metazoa > Chordata > Actinopteri > Clupeiformes > Clupeidae > Sardina > Sardina pilchardus. The sequence continues at coordinate 37,322,748 of NC_084996.1, forward strand.
GATCAAAGGCTGGCTAAGCTCAGGAAAGCTCCTGAGCCAAACGCACTGTCTGCTCTGACTCATACTGTGTGGGCATTGTGAAATAAATATGGATTCAATAGAAGATGTGCCTCGCCTCTTTCATCCCAAGAGCAAACAATTAGGAGAGTTCTCCAAACAGGTGAGACCAGTTTCCAAGATAGATCACTCCCCCTCACCACCACCACCACCACACACACACACACACACACCCACACACCACCGCACTCCTCGTCTACCCCAAATCCCTTGAGAGTATTAAAAGAAGCTGTATGAATATCCCCGGCTATTGTGTTGCTAATCGTCACAAAGCATGGGCCCTTGGGCTGTCAGTCTCTCACTTGTGCGCACCTTATCAGCGCACTCGGCTGGCTTTACGGCCACCTTATCTGCAGCTCTCTCCTCCGGAACGCTCTGGAGTTGTGTGTGCCGCCACGTGTGTCTCAGAGAGGGGGTCCTTGACATTTCATCAAACTCACCCAACACCACCACCGTCTCATCGCTCAGCACTGGCTAACACAGTGACTCACTCCCTAAAGTATGGTTCATGCAAGACGAAAGGCAGATGTACACAGTAAAATAGAGAGAGAGAGAGAGAGAGAGAGAGAGAGAGAAGGAGAAAGAAAAGGGCTGAAAAGCAGAGGTGAAGTGAGAGACACAGAGAGCGATCGAGAGTGCAGAATGAGGGTGTGAATAAACTGAACACATTTTCTAATAGAATCTCTCCGCCAGTCCCCACGGTGTAGTCATTACACCCGAGCACTGTTCGCCTGTTAGTGCCACAAAGAGGAGCTGATCAAAGGTTTCTGTCAATGCTGTGGCATTTGCATGGGAAACCATGCATAATACAACAGCATTCAGTCACGCTATTTAGGTCCAATCTCTGAAGCATTGTTGTGCAGAGCATCCAAAATGTTCCACCCAGTCTCTAACAGATGCCAGCTTCTCTCTCACACCCCATTGCAAGGGACTGTAGTTTGCGGCTTGTTCATCGATCGCAACATCTCACATTGTTCTATCAAATGTGTGTGTGTGTGTGTGTGTGTGTGTGTGTGTGTGTGTGTGTGTGCGTGCGTGTGTGTGACTGCGTTACTGTGCTTCCACGTATCTTTCACAACCAGTCTAACAAACCTGTTAAATCTGCAAACATGCCCTGACACTGGATCAGGACAAACAGTACTTCAAAATATTATTGCCACGTAAACTTAAGTTCTCTCACCATCTGATCTGGCATATGTTTATACCTGTTCTGACTAAACTGTTTCTCGTTTGATTTGGTGACTGGCTGAAGTCCTAGTTCTTCAGTTAAGAGGAGACAGACAGGCAATACTCAAGGCTTCACCTCACACGTCAGACTTATGCATATTCCCCCTGCCATCTTTTGCATGGATAGTCCTGTTAATCTTTATTCATTAGGTGGGTGCAGAAAGGTGCTAGCTCCCATTTTCCCTTGTTAAAGATGGTGTCCTAGTTCTGGTGGCCAGCTGTTACAGAGGGAAACATAACACTCTTCATCACAAATTATCCTAATAAATCTTTGATATAAACAATGCATGTTTTATGTCAAGTATTGCCTGACTTGGAAAAGCTACACAGTGAGCTACAGTATAGATTCCATAAACATTAGTTTTGTAATCGTCCATTTAAAAAAATCCATTTTCATTTTGTATGTTTGCAATGCATACCTGTACAGGATGGGCAATTTCACTCAGTATCATCACTTTACCACCAAAAATAAAAATGCCTTGGCTTTGACGATAACTTGGGGATAAGGCGGATCTCTCAAACATTTAGCACTGGACAACCCTGAAAGAAACTGCCTTTTTCTTTACTTGTTTGTTTGTTTTTCCTAAGGTGTTTCCTCAGAAGACTCAAGCCCTTCCCACATTCAGTCTAGTCAACTGTCACAGCATTTTTTTTAACAGGGGCCTGGGGTGCATGGAGGGAATGAAACTCTTTAGTGAAAGTGAAAAGAGCACTTTAACAAATATCATGTGCGATGTTAAAAGAAGACTACCTGGATAGAACCTCCATTTACTCTGGGTCAGTATTTGTCTGAGCTTTGCATTGGGAACATGAAGGTAGACTAAGTAAAAACAAGGTTGTCTTATAATGCGCAGAGACCGGATGATGAAGCAGAACTAGTGCAGGCTGCAGAGCAGTCTATAAAATAATGAATGATTTTCAGGAGTTGAGTATGGTACAGTGTGATTTGTGTGAGATGTAAATCATTTCAGGGAATCACATTCTCAAGAAGCGCTTAATCTCAAATTATCTGTAATTCATTTAAATCCAGCCATTAGCCAATACCTGTGATATTGAATATAATGCAAAGTGTCCAGTTATGCCTCCCACTATAGAAACTATAAAATATCTCCTTTTGAAAGTCTCACATATTTTTACAGAGCCCCCTACATGATCAGAAACCATTTATTGCCAACTTTCTGCAGTTTCTGTGAGAGAAGTGTGCCCCCTGTTGACAGTGAGAGGCAACAGTCAGTGGGGCACCCTGTGTGAAACCATCTGAGGCATCAGTTCTGCTCTCCTGTGCACAGAGCACAAGTGGCTGGCCAACCCCATTCCCAGTGCCCGCGGATGCCCAGGAGGGAGCCTGGAACCACTGACGAGGAGAGACGGGCTCCAGGTCTGTGAGCCTTTGATAGCACGCTCCGAGTGCTGGAGTATGTCGCTCGCACACATATCCAGAGCCACAAGCATGTGTGTATGTGTGTGTGTGTGTGTGTGTGTGTGTGTCTCGCAGACTTCAGATCCGCCATCCAGAACCGCCTGTGGACAGAGCAGCGAGTTTCTTTTGTGTCTTCCAAAAGTTTCCGGCTAGCGGAAGGCTCAGTCAAAGTCGGGGACCGAAGACAATAGGATTCATGGCGTGCAAGTTGTGGGACAAAAACAAAGCCTTTCATTCTTAATTGCTTGGGAGAATCTAACGTTGATCATGTCAATATTATAGACAACAGGCTCTGAGTGTGAGGATGCTGTGTAACAATGGCTTGCCCAGGAGGGCATGCTGCTTTAGATCCATAGATCCTGTGGAAGGAGTAGCCTACAGACTGTTGATTTGAAACCGATTGAGGACAGAGGAAGTTCTCCCATGTGTCTTACAGGGGTTGACAAGTAGTTCAATGCAACAGAATCACTAGGACATTTGAATTAGAGCTGTTCTTACTTCTGAAACATGTTGGTCAGCACAATAGTACTTTCATGGGTGTTGTGTGGTGTTGTGTTCATGGGTGAGACATTTTTAAGAAAAACAAGAGATATGCTCCACGCTATGTGCAGGCATTTGTAATTTCCCAGTCAAACAATTCCTTTACGCTTTACACACACAACATGTAGTTTGAAGTAGCTGAAGCTGTGTCCCAGTAAAGGGACACTTGCTATATTTCTTCATACTCAAAGGTTGCCATCTTCTGGTGAACTGAAGTAATAGTCATAAGATACAAAGTTTTGTTTGATCTCCCAAAAAGCAATAATAAAAGAAAACGTTCATGAGTGCATGCATGTTTTTTATTTTAATTTATTTTCATTATTATTATTATTATTATTTGGGGCAAGGGGGGGGGGGGGGTTGTCTGAGGGTATAAGGCACAAAAATCAGATGAAATCTGCAAAATAATGTTTCCAAGAAAAAAAATGCTCAAGGTTCAGATGAGCCTTGAATGCAACAAGTGAACATCCTGCTGAAAAAGGAACATTTGCAAGTCCTCTGGCCAGAAGAGGGCACAGGTGGAGTATGATGGGCAGGGGCAGCTACACTTACACCTGCTGGAGAGGAGAGAGGGAAGGTGAACAACACAATAACAACAACAACAACAACAACAAAAACAACAACAACAACCACAATAATAATACTTACTAAAGTCTGAAAAGGCCTTTGTGGGAGACACCTTCTTTCTGCCCAGTTTTGGCATCTGATTGAAAAGATAAACACATCTCTTAAAACAACGTGAAACCCATATTTGTATTGTTGTGAAAACAGGATATTTGTGGGAAATGTAAATGCTAAATCAAACTATATCTGGTCAGTGTTTTGTAGTACCTTTATATTGAATCTCTTTTTGGGCTTCTCTCTGGCAGTTTGCTCATCTGCTGCTCCCGGCACAGGCTCACAGGAGGGTGAAGCACTGAGGGCTGATGGGACAGAAGTGGCTTCAGCATCACACTGGGGCAGCAGTTCCCTCCTCAGTGCTGTGAGCAAGATGTGATCAAAGGATACATCCTGTGTGTCCACCGCTCTCTGCAGGACAGCCTCTGGTCCAAACTCCTTCAGGAGGAACTTATCCATGGTTTGGTACATTGCCTGGATCTTAACGTTACCCGGATAAGTGTAGAAGTTTACACTTCCTGAAGGGCTACTGAACTCAGAGAGGATTTTCTCAATCAACTCCCTGGAGGCGTCCATCTCATCAGCAGAAGCAGTTGGTTGATCTCTGAGTTTGGCCAACAGTCTCAGCATTAGAACAGTGACCAAGCAGCCATTGTCACTGCTGCCCGAACCAACCACAGAGGACACAGGGGTGACACCTGAGTGCAAACTGATGAGCTGATCAGAGAATCTAGAGCTTGATGGTCTGCTGCCTGAGCTATGAGGCTGCTCAGCATCAAGCTGTTCCTCTGCAATGGGGGAAACCTTAGTCTGATCTTTCTCCAGTTCCACCTGCACAATATCCATGACTTGGCTAACCATCACCTTGGTGAAAAGCTCTAAAACATTTTTAAGCTTTTGTGAGGCAGACCTTGACTCACTGCTCACAGTACCAGATCGTGTGCTCTGGCTCCTGGGGGATGACGGGGTGCCTCTGACATTGTCCTCTGCATTAGATGGAGCAGATTCAGAATAGCTGAATTCTGAAAGGAACCTCTCGACCAATCCAGAAAGCAGACCTGGGACTGCATCAACCAGATGGGGCGCTTCTCCCTCAGTGACACTTTCCTCTTTGTCAGGTGATGACAAGCGAACCTGAGCACGTCTCTTTAGCTCGGAATCAACCATGTCCATTACCTGGAAAGTCATGACTCGAGTGAAGAGATCTGCAACTTCACCAAACGCACGTGAAGGGGACGTGGTGACTCCATCACTAATAGCAGTACTAGGTCTGGAAGGACCCAGGGAGCTACGTGGGCGGCTGCTGTAAGAGCTGGAGGACATTTTGGAAGCGGCCACGTCTTCATCATTCCATGCCACAAGGGGGAGAAAGTATGGCTGCAGCAAATTCTTGATCGCCTCCTCAGCATACGTGTAAACTACACGAGAGGCGCTTAATGTCCTCTTCGGAGCTCTCATTACGCTAGCAGAAAGGACGGAATCTGAAACGCTTTTGCCGACAGCCACAGGAATTGAGGCTGGACTGCTGCCGTGGAGAACGCCCTGAACCTGACTGACAAGGTTTTTGGCGATCTGGTGAATGCTTCCACTGGATACCAGCTGCTCCAGGATTGTAGCGATGTGCGTCAGATCATGGGATGTATCTCCATGCTGTGCTTCAGTGTGGGCAGAGCGTTCAGACGTAGAGCATGAAGCATCAGAGTCAAAGGCCGCTGGCTGATCTTCAGCATGAGGGTACCATGCTACAGATTTACGCAAGCTTGCCAGGGTACCTTTCATCCTGCGCACCAGCACACTCACAGGTCCACCAGTCACTTCAGGTGAAGAGGAGGAGGCGCTACTCTCATCCGCCAGATCAGTCACCTGGGAGTAGGGGGACGTGGCTCGTGAACTACGGTATGGAGCTGATGATGGAGACCTTGAGTGAATATAGAATTATTGAGAAATGTTCTTAATTTTTCAACACAATACAAAATATATGTCTACACAAGCTTCAGTTTAATTACTTCAGTATTGAACTATATTTATTTATTCTCTCTCTCTCTTTCCTTCTAGAAAAGTAGATTAAGTTACATTGCTTAGTCACAATGGAATGTTTCTGCTTGATTCTACCTTTCAGTCGAGGTCATGACTGAGAAGGGCGTTGAGGATCTGCTGGACAAAGCTTCTACGTCCTTCGCCACACAGACGTACGCTGGCAGAATAACACTAATGGAGCTCAGGCTCACAATCTTCATGACGGCCATGCACAGTTCAGTGAACTGCATCCTTGTCATCTGTGGTCAACAAAAAATCATACTGTGAGATTTACTGCACTATAACAAAAACAGATAATGGAATGAAATCTTGGTGCAAAAGGTGATTTAGGATGATTGAAAGGTTTAAGTTGTCACACTGTCTTGTAGGAACAGCCGTACTCACAGGAGTGTGCAGCATGCTGCTGAAAACCATCCAATCCCTAAGACAAAAATGAAGAGGACATTTAAAAAGAGCACCCTTTGTAAACAGCAAACCTCTATTATTCAAGTGCATCATTGTTTGAATAGCTAGTAAGAAAGAGGACTCACTCCTCAGTGAGATTCAGAATGTAATCCTGTAAAGCGAGGTCCGTCTCCTCCTGAGGGGAGCCTTGGGCAGGTCCTGAGCTTGAGCCATCGGAGAGTCCTGAAGAACTAGGCTCACACTGAGAAGGATCTCCTGTACAGTACATGACAATATGCCATCATTTCTCAGGGTCACTAAATGCCCTTTAAACACTTTACATTTAACACCAAATCCTGGTCTATGGATATATCAAAAGAAAGACTCCAGGTCCACTGAAAATGTCACTTACCTTCCATGGTTGAGATCCTGATTAATCGTTTTCTTCAGCGTCTGTAAGAATATTACCTTATTAATTTAATGAGAAATACAAGGGGTTCACGGTGTGACTGGCACTGCAATAAGTTAGACTCCAACTTCAGAATGCTACTGTACATTATGTCACTGCTTGCATCACAATGGTAAACCATGTCACAAACAGAGCCATACAGAGGTCATAATAGGCCAATGCAACATTGTAACCTGGTTTTACCAAACCCTTCATCTCCTGAAAAGTGTTATTCATTAGGCTGAAACAATCATTTCAATCACAAAGTCTATGACCATTCAAATGCTATGATCAGAAAGAAACATTCCCCAATGGAGCATTCACAGACCCTTTTCACAAATTGAATGTGGCTTTGGTGAAACCAGGCTAGCAACATAAGGCAGGTGGCCAGCAAAGGTCTCTTTGCATGGCTACCTATGAGAAAGGCTAGATCAGGGTTCCCACTCTAAATCAAATCTTTCCCTGACCCAAAAACCTGAATTTCCATGGCTTACTATATAATGAATGACCAATGATTTCAGAACAGCTGCATACTGTAGTGTTTTTAGAGCCGGACTTGAATAAATGGGCATTGAATAAACAAAGTTGGGCTACTCAAACAAGCAATAAAGCTAATAACAGATACTGTATACACACATTTTGCGTGGAAAACAAATTTGCATTCATGTATTATTATATTTGTGGCTTAATCTTAAATTGCTACAACACAATTCTGATATTCCATGACTTTGCATCAAAAATGATAAAGTTCCCTGACTTTCCAAAATTCTGTGACTCATGGGAGCCCTGCTACTTGTAGATGGACTGCTTAGCTACTCAAGGTTGTGTGATCATCAAGTCATATGGGGTCTAACATGTAATACAGTGTTTGTTCAACATCTCTCATGGAATCTTTAAATCTGCCACAGTTAATTACTACATACTGTAGGCTAGATGAACTAGTATACTGAGAGTATACTCAGGGTCACAGGGTCAAAGGTCAAGATCACATGAGCTCTTACAAGTGCGTGTTCAAGATATGTCATCAGCTGATTGGCTATGGCAGTGGGGTCTAAACGTACCTATTTCAATCTATGCTTATTCTCACATACCAACCCTCAATAATTGCGATAAGTGGAATGCACTGTATTTGTTAAAGCCAATTCTGCCATTACCTCTGCCTTCAAATATCTCACTGCATATGCGAAGAGACTACACCTGAATAAAACAGCATTATTCCTCCTATAGGAAAGCTGAATGGCTGATTCTCTTATATGCATTTATGCAGCCTTGCTCCACTTACGTACTTCCGCTCAATTTTTTTTCTCTACAGTACTCCGTTTGGAATAGTTTGATCCGTTTTTGGGAATAGCGAAGGTGACAGCATTTAATTGCAGTCGTGTTCACTGGTAGCAGTAAAACTAGTCATCACAAGTAGTCTGTGTGGCTCCTTTAAATTGAGGTGGAAAAAAGCTGGCAACCAAATCAGAGTTTGTGATGACTTATGCATAGGACTAGTTGCTGATCATTGAATAAAGCTCACAACTTACTGCAACAGAAGAGGATTTTGGGCTACACGAGTCAACATCTTTAGAATAGTCAAATATATCCACACTAAGCTACAGTGGTTTTATCATTTAAATAGGGCATTTAAGTGTGAGAAGTGTATAATGTGCTTTCTGGGATAGTAACTAAGTACACTATATGTTTTGTAGGCTATAAGATTTTTAGAATTCACTGTCACATTTGATACATAATCAACATCCTTAAGGTGGGCATGTTTTCTAAAGAATAGCCTACCATAGCCTATTTCATCATTTTGAAAAAGGCCAAATGTATGTCTGTTGCATTACAAAAGGACGGTCCTATTTCTTAATGTAAATGCTATTGAATTGCAGATGACACATAGTAGGCCTAGGCTATAAAATGGTTATTCACACAAAAGATAAGCACAATAGATGTAGGCCTATCCTTACAACTACTTCTATCTATGTAGAGCTAATGTAAACTTACCTGTTCTGAGTGAAGTTTTCTATTTCTATTTAAATGACCATATCAAGCATTTCGACCACGATCAATGCCTACCTACATGCAATGAAATGAAGTTTCTAAATAGGCCTACATGCAATACATTAGGCTACGTGTCCCAAAGCCCCATTATGACGTAGATAAGTATCTGTCAGTGGTCCGGCGGCTCAAGCCAGATCATGCCGTTATTGTAAATAGCGGGGAATAATACAAATGTAATGTAATGAAAACATTCTCTCTGTAGCTTATTTGTAATGTTAAGAGTTCATATATGAATAGCCTCGAACAAATAGATGTCAGGTTGTATAGCCTGTTACAAAGTGTAGCTTGTATGTATGTAAGTGTGTATGTTTGGGTCACTGCAGCAGCAGGCTACACTGCGCCTTTTGTGTGAGCAAGCCGGGGTAAGAGAAAAAAGTAGCCTACACCTGTTTCACTGCTTTGTCTGCGTCTAGAAAACCGTGAGAAACGTCCCAGATTAGCTCGTTTGGCAGCAAACGCTGAAAACGATAGTTTGGCACTCCAACTAGTCCTCTGAAGGAGCTCTGGAAGAGGATGGCGTGGAGGCTGATGCAGAGCACACAGTCCTGGTGTCACTAGAAAATACAGAAAAACTAAATTATTACACGTGCGTTCTCTGGGGTTACAAAACCTCTGCGCCAGCTGCCTTCCATGAGCAAGCGGCCGGTGTGCGTATAGCTCGCGCCTCCCACCCGGTGGCAAACGAGCGGAGATGCGGCAGTCTCCCTGAATTCGCAAGTATTAAGACTAGGCCTATAAAAAAAACATTTGTGTGATCAGCAACTCACATGTGTGGTCTCTTAAAATCTTGTGATATTTGGTAGGATATATGACGGTTGTGGTGTAATTTAAGTTTGAACGGAAGTGGTCATTTGTGGAATTGGCAGGGACAGTTTAAACGCTGGGGTAGGACAAATGAAACATTATAAAATATAAAGAAACTGTAAACATTATTCACGTTTTCATGTCATATACCTGTCAAGGGACATTTTTTGTAAGTGCTGTTAAATTTTTAGGAGAATTCTCGTAATATTTAAGTAATTATCAAATAATATTTGCTGCATTCAAATGCACATTGGTCGGTGGGAGTCATAGCTATACAGTATCTATACTATACTGATTTAACTTCATTATTTCACAGATTTAAGTCATGTTGAGTGACAAGCACTTGATCAGCCCAACATAGCCTATTTGTTTAAAAATACAAGGTCAACCGGAAGATGACGACATACGTTTCATTTGTCCCGACAGTGACTTCTCGCAGCGAAACCCGTTTTTCTCCTAAACTAACTAACTTTGACATTGCATACAGTAGGATAAGTTACACTACCAATTCATCTATTGTTTGAACGTGATAGCATTACATGACGCCGTAAATACAACTTGATATTTGAAAAATTATTATTCGCCGTAACAGAAAATTTACTCAGCGCACGTCAAAATGCTTTCCCGTGTCTAACTCAAGATAAGGTTGATGTATCAACACGATTTTTCCCGGGTCTGGCAAGTCTTGCGTGCTGTGTGTGGTGACAAAATTTGACGTGTCAATTTTGAACGGCTTAGGAGAAATCGCAATGTTTCATTTGTCCTCCGTTTCATCCGTCACGGCGCTCCCCTACTTTGTATTTTTGATAACCTCTATGTCTATGTGTTTTCCATAGGTCAAAGATCAGAAGCTAGATCAGTTCCTGCTGGATGCACAGGTATCTTGGGCAGGTTCTCTCACCTGTTGTCAGTAAACTAGGGCCTACTGTATTATGAGCATTGCTTGTTAATTGTGTTTTGTCTAATTTTGTGTATTTTTTTCCCTGTACTTTCCCCAGCTGTTGAAAGGCTCCTTTTGGAGCAGGTTGGAGAACTCCAGCTGAAAATGGACTACGTGATTCAGCTACTCCAAAAAAACAATCATGTGCCACAAGAAGATTTTAGTTTAAGCATGCTGCCGCTCATCACACTGCAAGACCTTGACCATTTTGATGACCAACTTCGGTCTGACAGCACATTTAAGAAGAAAGTGGTATGTCCCGTCTGTCTATCTCTAAAGCACAAAAGCCCTGATTTATCGTCAGACACTTACAGTGCCTATAGAAAGTCATCATACCCTTTTGAAATAGTTACTTTCTTTGTCTTACAGCTTGAAATCAAAATCCATTTTAAAAAATCTTTATCTAGGTGTGCAATGCTATAATAGAGACATATCCAAACAGATTGATGGCTGTAATGAAAGAAAAAGGAAGCTCTTCAAAGTATTAAGTCAGGGGTATGATGACTTTTCCAACCCTATTATTCTAGCTTTTTGCTCCTTTATTTTTTTTTAAAATTAATATTCAGAACTGTTGACTTTGTAATGTCATTATTTCGATTTGATGTTGTACAATTAAATTTGTAAATAAAACTGGACAAAGTTTTTTTTAAAAAAAATGGGTTTTGATTTCAGGCTGTAAGACAAAAAAGTAACTATTTCAAAAGGGTATGATGACTTTCTATAGGCACTGTATAGAGTAGCCTATAGACACTCTTTTGATCCTGTGAGGGAAATTTGGTCTCTGCATTTATCCCATCCGTGATTAGTGAAACACACAGACCACACAGTGAGGTGAAGAACACACTAACCCAGAGCAGTGAGCTGCTTGCTACAGTGGTGCTCGGGGAGCAGTGAGGGGTTAGGTGCCTTGCTCAAGGGCACTCCAGCCATGGATGTGGGCATGGGAGAGCAGTACTTCAAAGACCATGTAATACAGCAGGTTGTGAAATGGGATTAGTCAAATTTATCTTTTACTTCACAGATAAGAAAGCTGTCCTTGTCCGGTGGAAGAAACATTAAAGAAACCGTGTGGAGAGTGTGCACCAAACTGTTTGACTACAACCTATCCACCCAGTTGAACTGGTGCGGTAGGGGGCAGAAGACGGGCCTGAAATCACGCCCAATCCATCAGGTGCTCCAGGGTAAGTCCTATGTGCTGAAGCAACGTTCTTTCACTATTCAACCCATATATGTGGTGTCTGTATTTATATCAGTTGTTCTTGACAGTGGGTAGAATAAGTATTTGACCCCATGCTAAAGATGATTAAATAGAGGAATATAAAATCATCTTTTGTAAATTTTGTGATTGAAGAATGTATCGTAAATAAATAAATGTTCTTCCTTAAATACAGGGGGCATAAGTATTTGACCCCTATGTTAAAATCCCATCGGAGCAGGAGGATACAGTATGTATCATCATGATAAAGTTACCTTGGCCTTTGGAATTAAAATAGTCCCACATCAACTCAAGCAAGAGATTGGCATGGTGCTTTTTCCAGTTAGCCTATTAGCCTGGTTGATGCTATTGAGCTCAATGCATAGGCCAAGGGAACTTTATCAGGATGCATAGTATCCTGAATCCATTAAAATAGCTGACCTTTAAAAATAAAAACATAAAAAATCATCTGCTCCTATGGGCATTTAACATAGGGGTCAAATACTTATGCCCTTCATGGATTTAAGGAAGATTTATTTATTTACGATATATTCTTCAATCACAAGAAAAATTGGTGTCCTTATTTTTACACATATTTTAATTAAGGCATTAACTCATTGGCTGCCAGCCATTTTTTTTCAGTGCAGAGTGCTCCATACTGCCAGATGTTTTACTGCATTTTGACTGTTTTTCCAAGATCCACCGAACGGTGAGCTTTATGACTATGTAAACACCGAAGGTACCAAATGAAAGAGTAGACTCTCTTCTTTCACCAGGAAAAAACGGTTTGTTTCTATCGTTTTCCACTCTTTAGTAATCGTCAGTAGAACATGGGTTAGTTTTGCTAAAAACACCTGTTTTTGACCAAAACATTAGCAATAAATAGTAGCTGCCACAAGTCTCTTTACTTCCTGAGGTTCAAGTGGAATAGAAATGCAAAAAAAGTGTATCTTGTCAGGTCTTTGGCTTTAGGTTATAATATAGTGGGCACTGATTTTAATGAAGGCTAGGTCTAAAGTTACCGTATCTCTAGTGCAATTTATCAGACTAACCCTTTGTCGGTTTCAAAAAATTCTGCCTATGATTAAGCTGGATTAAGCATAATAAGCTACATAAAAAATATATATATATAATATATATACAGTATATATAAAGTTTATATTAAAGTTTTAATATTGTAGTGTAACACATTACTTTGAAATGACAGTAACATGTAATACATAATGTATTACGTTTTTGAAGTAACTTGCCCAACACTGTCCAAATGGCACTGCTTCCATCTAGCGGTTCGGATCGCTAGTACAGTCTGTTTACAAACGCATGTGTCTAAATTGACGTTTAAAGACGTCAATGGCAGTGAATGAGTTAAAGGTAAACTATGCAACGTTTTTCAGTTAATCAATTCGTTCCATACTGTTATGTTATATGATTAAATGAGTCATTACCGGTCGAAAGGTGTTTTTTTCGGCCGCCCTAGTGGTCTGTAGCGGTAGAACCACACTTGCAACTTCAGGAGACCTCGGGCACGCACCCATGCTCTACTCCAGGCACGGCAGACTGACCGATTGAGGAGTTTTGTAAAATATACACGCTAAAGCTGTAGGGGAAGCTCTGCAGAGGAATATACAAGCATAAAACGAGCGAAAACGAAAAGTGAAAGCGAAACCGGCGATGAAATCGCCAATCCTGCATAGTATACCTTTAAAATCAATTGTCAAAAGATGATTTTATATTCCTCTTTTTAGTCATCTTTAGCATTGGGTGAAATACTTATTCTACCCACTGTAACCAAATGTTTTATTTATTTATTATTATTTTTTTTTAAATGCCCTGACTTTTCTGAATTGACCTATGGCTAAGTCCCGCCCCATCCACTCACTCGGACAAACAGTCAACATTCGGTGACAGGCGCTAGGGCAGCCAACCCAGTAGGAGAAATTTCACAGGAGACAATACAGATACGTTAATGAAGCTATAAGCTCTAAAAGTTAACATTAGTATAACTAGAGCCTTTTGGACAACAGCTAACCGTCATGTACGATTGCCAAAGTACAAAAACTAGCACATAACATGCCAATGAACTCCCAGCAAACAAACCAGCTAGCAAATTAAAACGCTAATTAAAGGCTCTTCCATTAGGTCATAGCGAGAATAATGCATGACGGAAATAACTGTGGACTAACTGTGGATAACTTGTAGACCATAAAGGTAAGAGTTCATTGTCTTTACGTTTAGCTATGTTCGCTGTCTAGCTTTTGAATGGGGTCATCCCTATGTTCCCCGGGTCCTATGTTCCCCATTTTTTCCCAAAAGGGTCCTATGTTCCCCAGTTGCAATACATACTGGGGAACATAGGACCCTTTTTGGGAAAAGCGGGGAACATAGGACCCTTTCTAAAATGTAAGAAAAAAAGGGTCCTTTGTTCCCCTGTCCCATACAAAGTGGGGAACATAGGACCCGGGGAACATAGGTACGCTCCCCTTTTCAATGTGGCTAGCATCAGTTGTAATGTGGTCATGTGAAAGCTTGATAGGACAGACGCTCATGAGTTCATGCTTTGTTTTATCGCTGGAGGATAGCCTATGACAACTGATTGCATTCCTTGCTAGTCAACGTTAAATGACTGCAAGTTTTGTGGATTTTTGAACATTGTCATGTGTTCTCTGCTATTATTAACTCCCCAAACGACGGGTTAATTGCTGGAGTGCTGTAGTGTGAAAGCACCTAATAGCGACATGTACAACGTTTTTGTTAACGTTGCCTAATGTTAGCTAACATTGGCCTAACCTTGGTTAAAGAGGTGTTGAACATAGCGTTCAAACACGTTGTTGACTTGGAAAAACTTATTCATGTTATCCACGTCTATTTGGTGTTGAGGTCTACTGTCTTATCCAGAGCAGACGCTTATCTCGATTGAAATGTGGCTTAAGGGTAAAAAATACACACGGTCGCCCAGCTTCTTGGGATACATTGTGTCGGGGTTGCATGTACCCCATGCACACCGTTTTACAATTTAAAACTTAAAATGTCAAGAAAAAACATAAAAACGAATGAAAACTGACTAACTGCAATGCATTTCAATGGACGTGGAAGCCGAGAATGTCCGAGTGTATTGTAGCTATATGCCCACTGTGATTGGCTCGTTGCGTTCGGGGGCGTGGTTTAGCCATAGGTGAATTGTAGGAACAAACAAACACTGTCTGACTGTCTTATTTTGTCCCCCTGTTGCTTTATTTCTTTTGTTTGTTTTAGGTGCTGTGTTACACCTCAACGAAATTGCACGGAGTCAGAGGTGGAGATGGCCATAAAGAACTGGCTACGGCTGAGCAGGGACCGAAATGGGGGGCGACAAAGGCAAACTGTCATGACTGACTGACTGACTGAGGGGATTTGTTATTTTTACTTATTTTTCTTATTCTTAGTTTTACTGTTTCATCAAATGTCCTGTGCGCTATTTTAAATAAAATGAATGTCCAAGGTAATCTCCCGACACCCTCCTGTTGTTAATTCTCCTATTTGCATGACCATCAAACTTGATTTTAAGCTTGAAACCATCAACAAGCAAAAGTCTTCACTGTTTCATAACCGCAGGAGGCAGACCGTTAGCTCAGGCAGTTCACAGAGTCACACCCAGCAACTTGGCGAACTTCTCAGCTGATTGATCAGCTGAGCATCAGTCAATTGATTGGTTGATTGATTGTCTTTACAGGAATTTGCTTTGTTAGAGCAACTATGCATCATCAGAGCACCACAACGCACACACACAGCACCTGACACACACTACAGTATGTCTATCATTGCATGCCTACTGAATATACATTGATACCGTAAAAATGTGCTCTTACATTGGTGGCCATTTAGGGTGCCTTATTTAAGCTGCTTTAGCCTGCCTACTCTTGTCACTTTCTCTGCAGACCTTTTTGCAACCCACCCCCACCCCATCTGCCCCTCATACATCTGACTTATCAGTAGCCCCTTTCACACTGAAAGCCACCACATAGGCGTAAACATGTAAGCACTGGGCGTGAAGTTGAACAGTGACGTAGCACACAACTGTCACAAGAATATTTCGTTTTTAGATAGTGGCTCTCCAGTTGCTCATCTTGATATGCAGTGATGATCTGACAGCTGTGCTCAGCTATTTGCTGATTTTAGGGGGTTGTTAACTTGTTACATTATTCAAATAGCCTAGTAATAAAACTATTTTGACAAAGTGGTTTTGACTGAACAGTATGGGTATTTTTTTTAATGGCCTCTTCAATTTGCTTACAGGAATACAGATCTACACAAGATCCACCTGGAGAAGAATTGTTGTGCGAACCACACTACAGTCCAGCACTGAATTCGGGATGACATCTGGTGGTGAAATCAGGCTCCAACACTTCTTCCCTTCTGACTCAAATCCACACACTCTGTAGGTATGTGTTAGTCTGGCTATCACCATACTAAGCTCAATCTTTTAAGACTGAACCTATGGGGAGTCTGCACTTTATTTCTACTGCACAAGAGGCGTGATCATAGCCTGACGACGTCATACTCAATTCTTGTCAGAATATGAGTCTGAAACTGATCCATTCAGCTGCGATTATGGGGCGTGATTCAACCGATACAGGGCGGGGGGATAGCTCTGCACTCATTGGATAGACCAAACCAAACAGAACAAGTTATTGGCTGTCAGTATCTGCGAAATCTAAGACAACGAAATATGTAGCAGGGTAGGCTATATGGAAAACATCCTTCTTCGTTTTTAAAAATAATTCCTTCAAATTGTATGCAATGAACTGGGGAAGTGTGTCGTTAACCCAACGAGCAAACAGACATTTTTAAACAAACGGGAACAACATCACCCAAACATGCTGTTTTACCTTGGTGAAAGTGAAACTGAAGTTTTCCCACATATCCACGTTGGTCTAAGTGTTCAGAAATAGTTGTGTGAATCCGTGATAAAACCTCCGTTTCAATAGCTAAGATAAACGAAAGGCCAAACTGCATGAACAAATTATGCATTCATAGCCATAGCGTTTCTGTTGCAATCAAAATCAACCTAAGCCAACATGGTCTCACACCCAACTCGTCGAACGAGGACGCATGCAGCCGTGAACTTCACTGCTGTTCATCTGTCAATCATCACGTAAAGCCCGCCCTGACAACGTGATTGGTCCGAACAGATCTGTATCTCGAATAGTAGCAGCTGAACGGAGCAGTGCCAGACCGAAGTTCCCTGCAGAAAAAGAATGCGGGGCTAAACTTCGGTCTGGCATCCAGGCTAGCTTGATCAATGGGCATCATTCAAATGACTCCGTACGCTTGGATAGTCCTTCGACCAATCAGACCAATGATCCGGTGCGTGTTTTGGATAAGCTAGTTTGTGATTGGACCCAATGGCTGTGGACAGGAAGCAGGGGATAGATGTGCAGGTTTCCAGCCTGAGCTGCCAGGTGAAACCCAAATTCGCCGGCAGGTCAGGCAGGGTTCATCCAGCCTAGGGATGTGTCCCAAGTCCCCATCTTTACTCCCTGTCCACCCACAACTGTGTGGGCATGCACAGCTCTAACATGGTTATCATAATTGTGGATGACATCACAGTGATTGGCTGAGCTGATTATCTGCTACAGGAGAAAAGGAATGTAGCTGAATCCCATCACCATGACTCATACACACATACAAACACATAACACACACACACACGTTCATGCATATGCACAGGCACAGACACTTATTAAACACATACAAGCAAATCTAAGGTGAAATATGCATACACCATTATTTTTTTGTATTGTATGAATGTTATTATTGTTATTATCATTATAAACAAAGGTGGCTAAGAAACACAGAGATGAATGCAAAGGTTTTATTGATATCAGGTGAAACAGGTTTGTGTGTGTGTGTGTTTAAGGGCGTTGAGGCAGCTAATTGTTCAAGGTTCAGATGAGCCTTGAATGCAGCAAGTGAACATCCTGAAGAAAGAGAAGCGTTTACGAGTCCTCTGTCCAGAAGCTGAAGCGGCAGCATCAGATGGAGGCTGAGGGGCAGCGGTCTCTGGATGCTGATCAGCTGAAGAAGGAAACCCACATAATTAATGAGCAGTGAGAATAACCTTCATAATTATTCTACTAGTAATGATAATAATACCACATGGAACTGGAAGAAAATCAGTGTTGATGAAAGAACTACGGATGTCTGATAAAACTTGCCAGAAAAGCCATCAGTGGGAGACACCTTCTTGCGGCCTCTTTTTGGCATCTGATAATTTAAAACCAAAACAAATGTTATTCAGGTGATGAGATCAATTAATTGCATAAAAAGAATAACCATAGTAACCATAGCATGGACTCTTATATACTGTACCTTAAGTTTAAAGCTCAGTTTGGGTGTCCTCAGGGAAGTCCTGCTTGTTTGCCCTTCATCTGCTGCAGGGGATGACTGATGGGAGGGTGAAGCACTGAGGGCTGATGGGACAGAAGTGGCTTCAGCATCACACTGGGGCAGCAGTTCCCTCCTCAGAGCGGTGAGCAAGATGTGATCAAAGGATACATCCTGTGTGTCCACCGCTCTCTGCAGGACAGCCTCAGGTCCAAACTCCTTCAGGAGGAACTTATCCATGGTTTGGTACATTGCCTGGATCTTTACGTTACCCGGATAAGTGTAGAAGTTTACACTTTCTGAAGGACTGCTGAACTCTGAGAGGATTTTCTCAATCAACTCCCTGGAGGCGTCCATCTCATCAGCAGAAGCAGTTGGTTGATCTCTGAGTTTGGCCAACAGTCTCAGCATTAGAACAGTGACCAAGCAGCCATTGTCACTGCTGCCCGAACCAACCACAGAGGACACAGGGGTGACACCTGAGTGCAAACTGGTGAGCTGATCAGAGAATCTAGAGCTTGATGGTCTGCTGCCTGAGCTACGAGGCTGCTCAGCATCAAGCTGTTCCTCTGCAATGGGGGAAACCTTAGTCTGATCTTTCTCCAGTTCCACTGTTGAGTCCACCTGCACGATATCCATTACTTGGCTAACCATCACCCTGGTGAATAGCCCTAACAGATTTTTAAGTTTTTGTGAGGCAGACTTTGACTCACGACTTGCAGTGCCAGATTGTGTGCTCTGGCTCCTGGGGGATGACGGTGTGCCTCTGACATTGTCCTCTGCATTAGATGGAGCAGATTCAGAATAGCTGAATTCTGAAAGGAACCTTTCGACCAATCCAGAAAGCAGACCTGGGACTGCATCAACCAGATGGGGCCCTTCTCCCTCAGTGACACTTTCCTCTTTGTCAGGTGATGACAAGTTAACCTGGGCACGTCTCTTTAGCTCGGAATCAACCATGTCCATTACCTGGGAAGTCATGACTCGAGTGAAGAGATCTGCAACTTCACCAAACGCACGTGAAGGGGACGTGGTGACTCCATCACTAATTGCAGTACTAGGTCTGGAAGGACCCAGGGAGCTACGTGGGCGGCTGCTGGCATAAGAGCTGGAGGACATTTTGGACGAGGCCACGCCTTCATCATTCCATGCCACAAGGGGGAGAAAGTATGGCTGCAGCAAATTCTTGATCGCCTCCTCAGCATACGTGTAAACTACACGAGAGGCGCTTAATGTCCTCTTCGGAGCTCTCATTACGCTGGTAGAAAGGACGGAATCGGAAACGCTTTTGCCGACAGCCACAGGAATTGAGGCTGGACTGCTGCCGTGGAGAACACCCTGAACCTGACTGACAAGGTTTTTGGCGATCTGGTGAATGCTTCCACTGGATACCAACTGTTCCAGGATTGTGGCGATGTGCGTCAGATCATGAGATGTATCTCCATGCTGTGTTTCAGTGCGGGCAGAGCGTTCAGACGTAGAGCATGCAGCATCAGAGTCATAGGCCGCTGGCTGATCTTCAGCATGAGGGTACCATGCTACAGATTTACGCAAGCTTGCCAGGGTACCTTTCATCCTGCGCACTAGCACACTCACAGGTCCACCAGTCACTTCAGGTGAAGAGGAGGAGGCGCTACTCTCATCCGCCAGATCAGTCACCACGGAGTAGGGAGAGGTGGCTCGTGAACTACGGTACGGAGTTGATGATGGAGACCTTGAATGAAGATAGAATTTTTTAATATATATTTTTCTAAACAATACAAAATATGTCTAAATGAGCTGACTTCTGGAATATTGCTGACTTCATGTGAATTTGGTCCTTGCTTATATGCATATCCTTTAAGCTACACAAGCTTCAGTTTAATTACATTGCATGTGAATGCAATGTACTGTTATCCCTATTCTTCTTAATGTTATTATTCTTCTTCCGACCAAAATCCACGGTTTATAACGCTAAAACCACTTAACCGTTTGACGTCATTCAAACACTCATACAAAGGTCTTGTCACGGAGATTTGACGATTGTATTTTTCACATTTGTGAACTTCATACTTTTTGAGATATTTACGATAAAAGAGTTTAAAATTCCCATAGAGTTTACATTGAGACCCTTTGGCGGCAAAGATTAATTGTTACGTCAGTGCTCAGCTGTCAGTAATCAAGGATCTTTGCTGCGCTAAACCAGGCTAAACCTACTGTATGTACGGCTCATAGCCACAGGCTGCTGTTAAAGGAAAGATCACGTCCCCTAAAACGGCTGTATTCTACCATGCCACAGAGCTGCAGTAGGCTAAACCTGGACGTTATCGTCGTTGTCTCCTCCTGTAGGCTACTCGTTAAGCCTACTTGATTTGTTAACATCGTTACAGTAACCGGTTTGCTCTAGGTAACGTTATCAACAGCTAAGACAATCTAATCTAACGTCAAAGTAGGCACTGTATTAAGCTAACGACAAACAACTTGCTCCAGGCTAACGTGGTCGGCTGCAGCCAACAGGGTTTACACAACATCTTCACAGTGCAGCCTACACAACACCGATCTTCACCCAGCGTTTCAGTCCTAGTCCAACCGGATAGACATAGGCCTGGCCTACTAGTTGTTGCACCATTTAGATTTGCCTTTTCCTCACAGTTGTTTCTAGTACAAACTGCATTAAGTTGCTATCATTTTCACGTTTGTTTGTTAGCAAGCTAGCACTCGTTTTAGCTAGTTACTGCTAGCCAGGCAATCATTTAAAGCTTTCATATCATTCACAAATCCAAAAACCTTTGTTAACAGCTTATTGTACATTCCTAATAGGATCACACACACATAACACTTCGAAGAACATAGCTCATCCTCAGCCAACATAACCCTGTAAGAACGTTTTGCTATCCTACCTGTTGCTGCATCTTCGTTGATTATTGTTTGAGATTGTATTCCGTATTCCAATACTTTTAACCTGCATTAAAGTGTAGGTAGGCTATGCAAGCTACCAGTCGTTTCACTGTAGGCTAGGTGAACTTCAGTAGGCTACTAAAATGTCAGCGCTTGCAACTCGTTTGAAGTTGGCAACTTCAGTCTTTTAAATTCTAATAAATGAGGAGTTTTTCCAAAATACTATGTTGATGCATTTTCATAAATGTGGGTTTCCAAGTAATTTCAGTGGAATTGGAATTGAGTTATTTGTTATTTATCTATGCTGTGTCATTCATAGCCTATGTTGTCTTTTTAACTATAGGCCCAATAGGCCTACAATGTTTTACACAGCAACCTTTTTGCATTTACTTGCAATGGTAATTCCTTCCATGGAATTACATTTTCTAGTTATTCCATTATTGAGCTACTTATTTATTCTCTCTCTCTTTCCTTCTAGAAAAGTAGATTAGATAGTTGTGTTTACACTGAATTATAACAAAGACTGATTTCATTACATCCACTTTACTCTCATATAATTATTGTGGAGGACCTCTAGAATATAACCATATGTGTCACTTTTGCATTGATGTTTTTAGTTAGATGAAAAACTTAAAAATCTCAAAGTGCCTGAAAAGGGCCCGGACCTCCAAGTGTTAAGTTACATTGCTTAGTCACAAATGGAATGTTTCTGCTTGATTCTACCTTTCAGTCGAGGCCATGACTGAGAAGGGCGTTGAGGATCTGCTGGACAAAGCTTCTACGTCCTTCGCCACACAGACGTACGCTGGCAGAATAACACTAATGGAGCTCAGGCTCACAATCTTCATGACGGCCATGCACAGTTCAGTGAACTGCATCCTTGTCATCTGTGGTCAACAAAAAATCATATTGTGAGATTAACTACTCTTACAGTAACAAAAACAGATAATGGAATAAAATCTTGGTGCAAAAGGTGATTTAGGATAATTGACAGGTTTAAGTTCCCACACTGTCTTGTAGGAACAGCAGTACTCACAGGAGTGTGCAGCATGCTGCTGAAAACCATCCAATCCCTAAGACAAAAATGAAGAGGACATTCAAACAGAGGACCTTTTGTAAAACGGCAAACCTCTATTATTTAAGTGCATCATTGTTTGAATAGCTAGTAAGAAAGAGGACTCACTCCTCAGTGAGATTCAGAATGTAATCCTGTAAAGCGAGGTCCGTCTCCTCCTGAGGGGAGCCTTGGGCAGGTCCTGAGCTTGAGCCATCGGAGAGTCCTGAAGAACTAGGCTCACACTGAGAAGGACCTCCTGTACATGAAAATATCTCAGGGTCACTAAATGCCCTTTTAAACACTTAACCTTAAAAGCCAACCCCATATAGGCCTATGGATATCAAAAGAAAGACTCCAGGTTCACTGAAAATGTCACTTACCTTCCATGGTTGAGATCCAGATTAATCGTTTTCTTCAGTGTCTGTAAGAATATTACCTTATTAATTTAATGAGAAATACAAGGGGTTCACGGTGTGACTGGCACTGCAATACGTTAGACTCCAACTTCAGAATGCTACATTATGTCACTGCCTGCATCACAATGGTAAACTATGTCATAAACAGAGCCATACAGAGGTCATAATAGGCCACTGCAACATTGTAACCTGGTTTCACCAAACCCTTAATTTCCTGAAAAATGTAATATAGGCTGAAACAATCATTTCAAGTACAAAGTCTATGAGCATTCAAATGCTATGATCAGAAATAAAGAAACATTTCCCAATGGAGTATTCACAGACCCTTTTCACAAAGTGGATGTGGCTTTGGTGAAAACAGGCTAGCAACATAAGGCAGGTGGCTAGCAAAGGTCTCTTTGCATGGCTACCTATTAGAAAAGCTAGATCAGGGTTCCCACTCTAAATCAAATGTACAATTCCATGACTTTCCCTGATCAAAAAATATAAATTTGGCACAATATATTGATTGCACAACAGCCGCGTAGTGTTTTTAGAGCGGGACATGAATAAATGGGCATTGAATAAAGAGTTGGGCTACTCAAACAAGCAATAAAGCTAATAAGAGATATACACACATATTGTGTGAAAACATATTTGTAATAATGTATTATCATATTTGTGGCAAGCAAATCTTAAATTGCTACAACAAAATGATCTGATATTCCATGACTTTGTATTAAAAATGATACAATTCCCTTACTTTCCAAAATTCCATGACCTGTATATCAAGATAGTACTGTATATCAAGGTCAAAGGTCAAGATCACATGAGCTCTTAGATTACGTGTTCAAGATATGTCATCAGCTGACTGGCAATGGCAATGAGGTCTAAACATATCATTTCAATCTATGCTTATTCTCACATTCCAACCCTCAATAATGGTGGCATATGCGTGCCATGCACTGTAGTTGTTAAAGACAATTATGCCATTACCTCCGCCTTAAAATATCTCACTGTATGTGCGAAGAGACTACACCTGAATAAAACAGCATTCTTCCTCCTACAGGACAGCTGAATGGCTGAATGATTTACTCATACAGTACAAGCATTTAAGCAGCCTGTCTCCACCTGTCTATGTTCTTCCGCTCAATTTCTTTTCCCTACAATACTCCGTTTGGAATAGCTTGATCTGTTTTTTTTTGTGAAAAGTGACGGTGACAGCATTTAATTGCAGTCATTTTACATACCACTGACGGACATAACTCATAATAGGCCTGTGTTCAATGGTACAGCAGCAAAACTATCAAAATAGTCTGTGTGGCTCCTTTAAATTGAAGTGGAAAAAAGCTGGCAACCAAATCAGAGTTTGTGATGACTTATGCATAGTTGCTGATCATTGAATAAAGCTCACAACTTGCAACAGAAGAGGATTTTGGGCTACACAGAGTCAACATCTTGTTAGAATAGTCAAATATGTCCACACAAGCTACAGTGGTATCATATCATTTAAATAGGCATTTAACTGTGTGTATTATGTGCTTTCTGGGATAGTAACAAAGTACACTATGTTTTGTATGAGCTTTTTAAATTCACTCACATTTGATACATAATCAACACCCTTAAGGTGGGCATGTCTTCTATAGAATAACATTCATCATTTTGAAAAAGGCCAAATGTATGTCTTACAAAAAGGACAGACCTATTCTTAATGTAAATGCTATTGAATTGTACATGACACATAGCCTACTAGGCTATACAATGGTTATTCAGACAAAAGATGATGCACAATAGATTTATCCTTAGTTAGGCTACAACTAGGTTATATATATGTAGAACTAATGCAAACTTACCTTTTCTGAGTGAAGTTTTCTATTTCTATTCAAATGACCATATCAAGCATTTCGATCATGACCATACCTACATGCAATGAAATGAAGTTTCTAAATACATGTCGGCTAACCTACATTAGGCTACGTATCCCAAAGCCCCATTATGACGTAGTTACTGTACGTGCCTGTCAGTGGTCTGGCGGCCCAAACCAGAACATGCAGTGATTGTAAATAGCGGGGAATAATAATAGTAAAAAAGTCATTCTCTCTGTATCTTATTTATAATGTTAAGAGTTCATATATGAATACCTTCGAACAAATATGAGATATCAGGTTAGCCCTATCCTTGTACAGCAGTCTATGTTTGGGTCACTGATGCAGTAGCCTACTGTGCGCCATTTGGCAGTGCGTTTTGTGTGAGCAAGCAAGCCGGGGTAAGAGAAAACGGTAAGCTGTAGGCTACACCTGTTTCACTGCTTTGTCTCCGTCTAGAAAAACCGTGAGAAACATCGTTCCAGATTAGCTCATTTGGCAGCAAACATTAAAAACGATAGTCTGTCTCTCACTCCAGTATGATAAGTGTTGTGTGTGCTCAGTCCATCGATGAGAACTTTTAGAAGCAAAACGCAGGGGCTCTCGAAAAGCAGTTTCAGGTAGGCTACATGGGTTCATTCAGGGTTTAAAAAGTGTCTGATTCCCGCCGACCGCTGTACTATTAACTGTGGAAAACTTGATGCCAGCAGATATGGAACTAGTAGCTTGCCTAGGCTAATTAGCCTTAGCTGAGGGCTAAACTTAGCCAAACTTAATATAAAAAGTGTGCAGATACACATGCACAAGTCACACTGATACTCGAGTTTTAACGAAACTATGAATTACAGTTAGCCTACTTACAAGTCACGCACATGTTTCTGTAGCTACCTCTACCATTTGGAAACTCAAATTGATTAATAGCTTTTCTTCTGTAATGTAGGCCTAATATTTGAATACATAAGCTAAAGTAAATGTAGCTGGCCTGCCTGCTTGTGAAAATGACTAAAACGCTGAACTATTGCAAAGACAAAGTGCAGTATCTACCATCTAAATGTGTTTTTGTGTTGTGTTTATTACTTCATTTCTATTGGGTTTTTATAGTTTTGTTTTATTGATGTTTGCCAGTTATGCTTGGCAGGAACACTAAAGATTAAGAATAATCTTTAATTCTCTTCGGAATAGAATTGGAATCATTTTTAATTTTCATTTCTTTGTAGGCTAATTCAGAATTCATTTCACCACAGTGGTTAAAATTCCTTACATCACATAATTTCAATTGGCAGAGTTAGGTCAGTTTTTTAGCAAACCAAGAACACTTTAAAAACATTAGTTTTAACAACAGCATTACTTTGAACCACATTAATACTAGAAGAACAAGGAGCAAGGAGACAATGAAGCAATTTATTTGTGCTATGTCATGTGTGTGTGTGTGTGTGTGTGTGACCAATTGAGTGAACTCCTATTTGTGTGTGAGACTTTGAAGAACATCTCTCGTTCCCCTCTGAATAACAGCCTTTTCTATTTGCAAGTGTTTTGTTGATTTGCATGTGTTGTCATTGCATGTCGTTTGCACCTGTCGGCCACCGTACACTAATGTCTTTAATAGGCAGTAGGCACCAGTTCTTATTATGCGCTGTAAAGGTGTCCACCCAGTAAATTACTTGCTTCACATCAAATGCTATGCCACTTCCCCTGCCTGGTTCAGAGGTGGTTCATAGTCTGTGCAAGCAATTCGGACACAGTTCATAATGCAAGGCTCATTCAGCAGTGTACAGGGTGCTTTTCGTGGAGTTGAATGAAGACGTCTGTCTCCTTCACTTGTGTTTCTACAGTTTTGGTAATGTTGGGCTTGGCCCCACACGTCCGAAGGCCTTCTGTGACAACAGCCTTCATCCCCAACACCATCTGCTGCAGCAGCACAGAGGGCTGTATGAGGCCAGCAGTGGAGGTGTACCGTTTCCTCTTCACGAAGGTACAGTTGTCCATTATGGAAATGTATGTTTGGTCACCTTCTTCGGTGTGGACCAGAATATCCTGGCAGTGTGAACAGTTGGATAGGCCTGGTGTTTTTTCACTGCCTGAAGCAGCCACACAGCTTTATAGTTTAGGACCTCCTTCTTCACACAGTCCTCTGCTTCAGTGTCCTCAAACAGATGTCCTAAACCGTACTTTTAATGAAGCAACTGTTAAGCAGACATGCGGATGTGAAAGCACATTGTAGCCCCATAAGGTTGACATTAAAGCCTATTAGTACAGTGCATGAAGAGAACACACAGCAGTGATGGGTGCAGCAGGGATGTCCACTGTTGGTTCTGCCCTGGTGTTTGTCATGGCCAACAGTGGGATGCTGGGCTCCTCCAGGCAGTGTCCCCCCTCTGGACTGGACAGTTTGGCCAGAGACACACTTCTGAAGGCTTATGTGAACTCTTGAGAAGTTGGATTGTACCGATGACCCCCTTTGCCTCTTATAACTGATATAATAAATTCATTGTACAAGAGGAATTGTAAAAAATAGATGTAAATCATACTTTTAAATATGCAGGCAATGTACCTGTTTTACCTCAATGCAGTCTTGATTTAGCTTTACTGTGCAAAGGAATTTCACATTGAAATTTGTCATTGAGTTCCAGAGATGTAAGACAATTCTATTGGTGAGGATGAACCCCCACTGGCAAGGAGGAATGAATCTAGGTCTATGAAAGTAAGACAAAGTACATTTTTGTTTCACTGAGTGCAAAGTGTTAGCTTTTACATGAAGATGGCAGTTTGTGCAAGGTTGTTTGCAAAAGTGACGTGAAACTTTAAGACAAAATCCAAGGCAGAGACTCCTCCAGGACTTTGACCTGGTCTGCACTGTTCATGTTGAGAGGACGGCGCCATGGATTTTTTGTCTCCGGTGGTCCTGATATCACAAGATCTCACAGTTGATTATTATTGACATATTTGGTTTTAACTTCATTATAAGCCTAGGTTTTCTTTCTGTACCTTGAATTTAAAATGTCAAACAGTCTGTTCATGTCTTGGCAGAAGAGTGCAGTGTCCAGTGCCTGTGGTGAAAGTCGACCCAAGTTTACCATAGTTTTCATGCCTTCAAAAAAAAAAAGAACTGGTAAGTAGGGATGTAACGATACACTCAACTCACGACTCGATATGGATCACGATTTTTTGTTCACGATACGATTTTATCACGATTTTTTTTTTGATATTGATGCTGTTTGAAGAGGTTGCTCCAAAGAAAATCAAATTGCACCACTCCCTCAATATTATGTGCAAGACTGATGTTTACCAAGCATGCAAACGTGTTAATCTCTTAGCACTATCGTCATACGTTTTCTCATAGTGAGATGGCTATCCCGACATATGTTCTGATGTACATGGGGCGCACGGAGGTGAACGGCGGGACAAACGCGAAATGACAAGGTGTTAACTAAACAATTGAGTAGACCTAAGGTCGACAGGCTTTGTGGTTAAAACGATGAAAACCAGTAGGTTAGTCTGTCACAGCTAACTTCGTTTAAGCACAGTAGCTTAGACTAGTTTACACGCGCAGAAATTAAAAGTCAATATCAGCATCACAAGATTGCTGTCATTATCGGAAAATCCAGACACGTCAAACTGGACGCGAACGCGTGGCAAAAACAAAACAACTTCATAAATGATGTCTTTTTCAAACCTTGAAAACACCACATTAAAATCCAAGCATTTTCAAGGATTTCAAGCACCCATACGAACCCTGACACACACACTCTAGTTCAAAGGTGTTGCCTACCGTTGTCTTCCCTCGTTCTGTGCCCCGTACCTAGTGACATAAGTCACGTGACTCATCGCGATTCATTTTTTCTATCAACCGGTGCGAATCGTCACGCATTTGTATCGATTTTTATTCGTGTCACGATGCATCGTTACATCCCTACTGGTAAGTTCATGTAGTCACTCAATTGTGTTTATGATTGTAATCATTACTTGCTACTAGGGCTGTCAATCGATTAACATTTTTAATCTAATTAATTACATACTCTGTGATTAATTAATCTAAATTAATCGCATATAAAATGTAATCGCAATGTCAACACTATTTCTTTGCAGTAATGTGGTACTTAAGAGTTGACGAACTCTTGTCATGTGCAAATTCTGTGCTGCAGACATTGCAGAGGACTTTGTTTTAATCAACACTTTCTTTTTCACACCGTCAGGCCGTTTTTTTTAAAGTAAATTTTCCAATCAATGGTCCAGGCAGCACATTCTCGTCTCCCCATTTTATGGTCTAATGGTTACTGACTAGAATGGCTCCGAGTCAAAGGTCATCGATTAATCTGCGTTAATTTTTTAATCAGTTATTTTATCTCAAATTAATTAATCTAAATTAATCAGTTATTTTGACAGCCCTACTTGCTACATGTACTCTTACTAGCTGCCACAGTATAGCTGGAGACCTGTGTGGCCAGCCGCACGCTCACTATAATGAGCAGTGGTAATGTTATGTGCCTTTCTGTTATTTTTGGAGCCAATCTCACAGTGTTTATTTTGTCATTCTTATAAAACTTTTCAAGGTGGCTCCAGGCAATGTTTTTGTCCTAAATCTAGTTTGAGGAAATATTGATTAAAATGATTATTGTACTGCATTGTATATTTGTGACCTACAGCTAGGTGATACCAGAGCATGCAGGAAACAGTTTGAGACTGATACAAAAATATATACAGTATTTTATTATTCCTTTTTTTCAAGGTGTCCAGTTCAGAGTAAAGTCTCCAATAAAACATTCAGTTTATTACTTCCAATATTTAAAAGCTTGAGGCCTAGGCGCTTAAAAATAATGTACTTGGATGGACAACAATGACTAAAGCTATTAGACAGGGGGGGTATTCCATCAACGCAGCTAACCGTAAATCGCGGCTAACTTTGATAAGCCTCGCTAATTTTAGAGAGAGTTCAGTTCCATTACTCCCGCTAACAGGAATCTCAGCTGAGTTGCTGGGGTAACATATGCTTCTGAACTAACCTGGTCGGTGGCAGGCTAACTGCCGAGCTAAATTTATCTGTGTTGCAAAAAAAACCACCAGTCGGAAAACGAGTCCCAAAAGTTGGTTCCGTCAACCTGTGCTTCCGTCACCTGTAGGCCTAGCCTACAACTTAAAAAGTAGAAGGAGAAACTTTTTTCCCGACAGTGTTGCAATCATTGATTAAGGCTACCTATTCGCTAGTTTCAAAGAATTTCTGAAAATTATGCAACTTACATTGTTTGAACTTGATCTGTGTGTGGTCCAAGGAATCTTGCGTCTCTGCATAAAGGAAGTCTGTCGTGGTGTCATGCGCAGCGTGACAGGACATCAACCGAAGCATGTTTTGCGTGTTGCGTGAATTTATATTGGCTATGTTAACACATTAATATTGCCATGTTTAGTTATAGGCCTACTCTTTAATGAAAGGCATCACTATTGATAAAGGGTCATGTATGCTACAGTAGCTTGTTCAGTGACAGTAGGCAGGCTGTCAGTGGGCTAAACGATGAGGCAGCTTATTCTGTAAAGGCTATAATAATTAAAACCGCTTCATATAGTCTATTGATTAGGCCTATAGTTTCGGATATCAAACCAACTGTATTACACAAATTAAATTAGGCCTATGAAATGACATTGAAAGCCAAATTGCATTTCAGATAATTATATTTCACAAACACTTTGGCAGAAATATATGCTTATGGGAGACAATAGGTTTTCTCCCAATACTCCCAGGACAATACTAATTTATTTTATGACCACCGAAAAAATATTTTAGAATGAACCCTTTTAATCTACAAACGTTATCAATGTTGAATAGCTGCCAAAGTTGTTTTGAGTTTAAATAGCCTACTTATTCACTCGTTTTGTTCAGAGTGAAGACAATCAAAGTCCCAATTCAAACCATCATAATTACTGTTTAGCGATTTACAGTAGGCCTACGATTTCGTTATTCTCCTTTTTAGGCAACTACTGTATCTAGGCTATTTTTTTCTCTCGTGTTCAATTTGATTACTTCCGATGAAAATCCTGTAGATGGCGCTTGTAAATTGAACTGAAATCTTCTAGTTTGCCTTAATTTTACGACATATATCCTCTTTTCGTCAATCTATGATTTTGGTCTACTTTTCTACCTCGTGCACGAGCAGACATGAAGCTGATTTTAGCCTCGTTTGAATAAACGAGGGCAAGATGCAACTAACTTGAGTTAATGGAACGGCTTTAGCTTCAAGTGGAAGTCTACACTAGTTCAAGCCAGGCTATTTCTGTTGAGCGCCGCCTTGTTTAGCGAGGTTGATGGAATACCCCCAGGGTACTCAACATACTGTAGGCTTCAGGTATGCAATCTAACTGTGCATTCAGACCGAAACCGTCAAAAGCGTTAAACCTCGATCAACAACTGTTACTGAGGAGATTCGGGATTTTAGTTCTGCATTGTTCAGGTATAGGTGATAAAGACTGCACCTGGAGCCGGAGGTAGGCTAGTCTAGGCTACATTTGTCTTATTATTATTATGATAACCATAGGCCTACATCCGATGATGCTTTCTGGAACAGGTTGGAATTAACCTATCCTTTTATAATTATCCTATAGTAGATGTTCTTTATAAACAGGCCCCTAGCTTATTTGTTCTCTCACTTCACACGGACTAATAAATGGAATGGCAACAGGTGTGAAATATAAACATGCTTTTAATAAAATAAATGTGAAACCAACAGTGCAATGAAAAAATTCTTTACAATATAAGTACAAGGATGACTTTGCTAGACTACTGTTCTTCTGGCTTCTGGCACTCGTCGAACCACTTTTGGGCCATCTGCAGCAACTCTATCTTGTAGTGTCCCCTTTGCACCAGCGGCATCCTCGACAGCGTCTTGCCAATGTCGTCTGTGAATGACTTCTCCTCATTCATCAAACTGGCATCAATCCTCTGGAGGCGCTTGGTTAACGCCACTTGCACCGCCGACATCGGTTGTTCCCGCTTTCTTTTCCTTCTTTGCGACGCTTGAGATTCAGAAGCAGGAGTCGGCGAATCTGTCAGTGGACAGTGGCACTGGCTCTACATCGGTCCCAAAGAGGAAGCTTGCAGCCGAAGGACCGGGGTCGAGCGTGGTCTTGAGTGTGGTGTCGAGCGTGGTGTCCAGGGTGACACTGTCGTTCTAAAAATACAATTATCCATGTAAACAAAGAAAGAAAGTTTTGAGAATTCACTTACCAAAGGTGGCACATTTGACTCTGTGTGGCGGTGTTTCACGCAACTCGATAGCCAACCAAGCTGTGCAAGGACAGGGGCTCTGCTGACGCTGTCACCAGCAGCACCACTCCTTCCCTTAGCCTTTTTTTTGCTTTGACAAATTTGTCGTGCAAAACTTTCCATTGCTGGCGACAAGTCTGTTCATCCTTCCCTAGCGTCTGTGCTATTTCCCTCCAGGAGTTCTGACACCGGACAGTGTCCTTGTACTCCCGCAGGGAAGGGTCGTACAGATGAGGGTATCTCCGTTTCACACATGCGCAGTCTACGCGTGAAAGAGATGCGCGGTCTTAAATTTTGGTCGACTCAAAAACGCGACGCATGTGGTTAAAATTACGCAATTCTCGTCACACGCTCACCAGTGCCGCGTGACGGAGACGCGGGACCATGCCAAAGCCTTAAGGGCCTCCACAAGGGCCAATTAGAACCGGCTACCTCACAAAGAGTGTGACACACACGAAAAGAAAAGCAAGCAAAAAGTGATTCACAGCAAATCAAGAATGGCACAAGCCAAAGTAATACAATGATACACACTAAGTAAAGCAAATATAAACACAGTACACGATCATAAGAGAGGAGCCATACGTTATAAACTTATGTGGATGGACTTAGTTTAGGCCTGAGGCTACTGTCAAGCATTAAGAATGCTGCATGTTCACAGTAGTAATATACAAGGTAATTAAGTATTTAGGTAATTAGTATTAGACCTATTTTAAACTAATACAACCTGAGGCATAGGCCCCTATGCCCTAGGGTAACAGTTTCCGGTGTGAATGCGTTCAGCCTATGATTACAACCTCCAATATATGCTAACACTGCCGGAAGCATATACCCCTATGCTCCCGGAGTAATAGACTACCAGTGTGGAAATACTCGTGGACATGTAAACATATACATGGCATTTCCTGTGTGAATGCGCTAAGTCTATGGCTACACCCCAAATATAAGCTATACTGGCGAAAGCATAGACCCCTATGCTCTCGGAGTAACAGACTACCAGTGTGGAAATACTCTTGGACGTGTAGACTCAAATAGATAGTCGCAATGCAACAGGCCATCTGTAGGCCTACCAAACACAATATCAAGACAGAGTATGGCACTCAGCAAAAAGTAAAAGTAAAATTAACCAAAACAAAACAGTGGCTATTATCACTACCAGCACGGTCGTTCCTAAAACAGATACAGCCATGATTCGTAAAACACCGCTACACGCTGTGAATGCAGTATGTGTAAACTTCAAAAGTGTGTACCTGCTCAATCACGGCAACAGCACTGAGGTGAACTCCCGACCTCTGCATACCTCCGTACAGACACAGCTCGAACTAATGATGGCCCCAACAAAGGGTAGGCTATGGAATCAACAGTGTTCGCTTGGCATAGCTCTTGTCCATCAACGTTACTACGTGCCCAGTCTGTGTGAATACTCAAAGACGCCACGATGCAACCAGCAACGATGCAGTGAGCACAGGTGTTGCCCTTGGTTAGGCCTACCAGCAAATGCCAAACGGGAACAAATGATACTTTGCCATCGGCAGAAGACTTTATTGATCATGCACGTCACTGTCAAAGTAAAAGCCCCCACCCCTGAATCAGCAATCAGCTCCCGCTGCAGGCTACATCTTGATTACATGTATGTTGTCCACATGTGCGTTTACATGGACATTAACATTCTGATATTAACTTGTTTCATTAACTTGCAATCAGTGACTGCATGTAACCCTGAGGATCTGCTGTGGTCGCTGGGGAGACTCTGTGTGATCGCACATGTAGAGGTGGAGGTAAGGGTGAACGTAGTGGATAATATATGCTGGCTTGGGGATGTTGGGGATGTGGGTAGTATGGGGTTGGGGTTGGCATTGGCTGCATAATCTGTCACAGAAAGGCGAACCCTTCTGAGAGTGAAGCTGTCAGTTGAGCGATGTTAGAGGTGATCTTGTTGATGTTCTCAGCGCTGTTTGCGTCAGCCCTCTCCATCAGGTCCACCATTCTTTTTTTCAGGTCTTCCTCCGTGTTGTCTTGGTTTGGACACCTCCTTTTCAGACGGTCGTGCCTGTAACCCTTTAGTTTGGCCTATAATAGAGAGAGAGAGTGGTGGATGGGGATTAAATTATTTATAATCAGTGGTGGACAAAGTACCCTATACAAATACTGTAGTTGAGTGAAAGTAGCCATATCCTTGCTAAAAAAAAATACAGTAGATGTAGATGGATAGAGACAGATAGATAGATAAATAGATATATAGATAGAGTGCAATTGTCTAGTAGTGCTATGAGTGAGACTCTCCTCTCATAGCACTACTACAAACAATTGCAATCATTGTTGCACTTATTTTGCTTTTTAAATTGTTGTTAGAATTTCTCTTAAAGGGATATTCCGCTATTTTTGGAAATACGCTCATTTTCCACCTCC
Organism: Sardina pilchardus; assembly: GCF_963854185.1. Taxonomy (NCBI): domain Eukaryota; kingdom Metazoa; phylum Chordata; class Actinopteri; order Clupeiformes; family Clupeidae; genus Sardina; species Sardina pilchardus. The sequence continues at coordinate 37,356,682 of NC_084996.1, forward strand.
CTTCGAGCAAAACAATCGATATTTACCTCGTTCCCGTTCATCCAGCCATTCTGTGAGTCTGGCGATACAACTTTTAGCTTCAGCCTAGCATAAATCATTGAATCGGATTAGACCATTAGCTTCTCGCCTGCTAGCTTCATGTTTAAAAGTGACTAAGATTTCTGGTAATTTTCCCATTTAAAACGTGTCTCCTCTCAAGTTAGAAAGTGCAATAAGACCAACTGAAAATGAAACCTGCCATTTTTCTAGGCTGATTTGACATGGAACTACACTCTCATCTGGCGTAATAATCAAGGCAACTTGCAAACTACTGGCACTACTACTGCTTGTTACTATTTTCAGATGCTGCGTACAATATCACTGCGCCTATGGTACGTTTGCAAGTTGCCTTGATTTTTTCCATGTTGTAAGTCGCTTTGGTTAAAAAGCGTCAGCCAAATATAATGGAATGTAGCCTAATGTAGATAGATGGATAGATAGATAGATAGATAGATAGATAGATAGATAGATAGATGGTTATGGTTATGGTTATTTAGCAGACGCCTTTGTCCAAAGCGACATACAAATAAATAGCAATACAAATTAAATAACAGTGAACAATTACAAAATAGGGAGAATAGCAATATTATCAATACAACAATCATTTAAGCACTAATCTAATGAGAAATAACACAATGACAATAGCAATCAAATAAGTCACTCAGTTAATTATATAATAACAATAACTATAGCATGGTATGGCTAAATTTAAGGACAATAGCAGAATAAATGTCAAATTCTAACAATGGACAAATTATAACAAAACAAAACTATTATACAAACCATAACACATAACAAACGCTCAAAAGACTAAGTGCATATTAAACAAATATGCCTTAAGACCCCTCTTAAAAGATCCAAAACTGTTGCTTGAACGGAGAGCACTGGGCAACTCATTCCACCAACACGGAACCACTGAAGAATAGGATCTACAGTTTGACCTAGCATGTATGGTTTGTCGACATAACAGACGCTCCTCAGAAGATCGCAATGGGCGGTTGGGAATGTACATCTTCATCAAAGAACTGAAGTAGATAGGAGCAGATCCAGTCAGTGTCCTATAGGCCAGAGTGAGAGATTTAAATTTAATTCTGGCTACTATAGGGAGCCAGTGGAGAGTAACTAGGAGAGGGGTAACATGTGTCCTCTTTGGCTGATTGAAGACCAGTCGTGCTGCAGCATTCTGAATCAACTGTAGTGGTCTTAATACGCAAGCAGGTAGGCCAGCTAACAGGGAATTACAGTAGTCCAGCTTGGAGATAACCATTGCCTGTACAAGAAGCTGAGTGGAATCTTGTGTCAGATAAGGTCTGATCTTCCTAATGTTGTACAGGGTATACCGACATGACTTTGCAATTGAGGCAACATACTCAGAGAAAGTAAGTTGGTCATCAATTATGACACCCAAGTTACGTGCCGATCTAGTTGGAGTCAATGAGGATGAATCAAGCTGGATGTTCATCTGTTGCGGAATGGCTGTTTTTGCTGGAAACACCAAGAGCTCAGTTTTTGAAAGATTAAGCTGAAGGTGCTGATCCTTCATCCAGATTGAAATATCCTTCAGGCATGCAGAGATCCGATGGGAAACACTAGAGTCCTCAGGTGGGAAGGATAGGAAAAGTTGAGTGTCGTCCGCATAGCAATGATATTCAAATCCATGAGAGCGAATAATCCCACCTAAAGAAGTGGTGTAAATAGAGAAGAGGAGGGGCCCTAATACTGATCCTTGAGGGACTCCTGTAGTGAGGTCATGAGACTTTGATATCTGTCCCTGCCAAGACACGCTAAAAGAACGCCCTTTAAGGTAAGATTTGAACCAGTCAAGAGCTTTCCCAGAAATTCCCAGTTCATATAGTGTAGAAAGGAGAATGTCATGGTTAACCGTATCAAAGGCTGCAGATAAATCTAACAGAATTAACACTGATGACTGAGCAGAGGACTTAGCTACTCTCAATGCTTCAGTCACAGATAGAAGAGCAGTTTCAGTAGAATGACCACTCTTGAAACCAGACTGCATAGGGTCTAGTAGGTTATTCTGATAGAGGAAGTCACACATTTGCTTGAAGACCACTTTCTCCAAAACCTTTGACAAGAAAGGAAGAAGGGAGACAGGTCTGTAGTTCTTCACATCAGTTGAATTAAGTGTACTTTTCTTCAGCAAAGGTGTAATTCTTGCCTGTTTAAAAGAAGGAACTATTCCAGAACTGAGTGAAGTATTAAATACATGTGTGACTGCCGGTATAATAGCGGGTGCTATAGACTGCAGGAGAGTAGACGGGACAGGATCCAAAGGGCATGTGGTTGGACGGCTTCGCTGAAGCAGTTGAGAGACCGCTTCCTCATCAAGAGGAGAGAAAAAGTCCAATGATGGCATCATGCTAACACCAGGCAGAGTCCTTCTTACAGGGTCATCAAACTGAGCACTTATCTTAGCAACTTTCTCAGTGAAAAATGTTGCAAAGTCATCTGCTGACAGTGAAGTAGCTGATGGCGGTGGTGGAGGATTGAGAAGAGACTTGAATGTAGAAAAAAGTTTTCTGCTGTCAGTGGCGTTCTCAATCTTACTCTGATAGTATGTTCTTTTTGCAAGTGTGACAGTGGATGAAAAAGATGAAAGCATAGACTGGTATTTACTAAGATAATTTCTATCTCCAGATTTATGCCATTTCCTTTCAGCAGCTCTAAGTTCCTTGCGAACTGAGCGTATACTGTTTGTCAGCCATGGATGGCGAGGTTTAGAACGAGTGGGTCTTGTGGAAAGAGGACATGCTACATTCAGACAGGATGCCAGTGTAGAGCAAAGAGTCTCTGTAGCGTCATTAACCTCAAGTGATGAGAATGAACTCGGAATAGGTAGAGCAGAAGTTACTAATGTTGCAAAATGTTCACTTGAGAGGCTTCTGAGGTTCCGTCGGCATGACATCGTCGGAGCAGGAACTGTAGGGTTATCAAGGAGACGCACAGAGAATCTAATGAAGTAATGATCTGATACATGTAGAGGATTAACCCAAACGTTGTCTGCAGTACAGTTACGTAGCAGAATCATATCAAGATCCTTACCAGCCTTGTGAGTAGGAGGACTGTGAACACGTGTGATACTAAATGAGGAGAGTAAGGACAGGAAGTCAACTGAAGAGGAATTGTCCAAGTGAATATTAAAATCTCCAAGGATCAACAGAGGGCACGTATCCATTGGAATAGCAGACAGTAGAATGTCCAACTCATTCACAAAGTTGCCAAGCTGTCCAGGAGGCCGATAGATAACCACCAAGTACAATTTGTATGGTTCAGTTATCATGATGGCATGATATTCAAATGAGCAGTGGTTTTGAGTCGGCAGCAACTGAGTAAACCTCCAGTCATCAGAGATCAGAAAGCCTGCCCCGCCTCCTCTACCAGAGGAGCGACAGGTATGCGAAAAAGCATAATTGGTCGACAACGCTGCAGGTGTAGCAGTATTTTCTGGCCTAATCCATGTCTCTGTAAGCGCAACCAACTGAAGTGATAGCTGTGAGGCCAGAGCAGGAATGAAATTAGCTTTGTTCACTGCAGATTGGCAATTCCACAGCCCCATAGAAAAAGTAGGATATGAAGCTTGTTGCCTTTCGGCATTAGAGCGCATACAAACTTGTTTATGTTGAATGCACATTATTACCAGTAGGATGGCAGATAACAAGACAAGGTGAGACAAGTGAACTTATCTGAGAGGTGCCTTGCTTGTGTCCTTGCTCGGTGGACTCGTCGCAGGTAGACTCGATTCGTCTTGACACGAGATTCGTCTTGACACGAGTAAGTCTTGACACGAGGACGGATTCACACGAGAGCTGACGCTTCCGCTGACGCTCCAGCACAAAAGCTACTTCAAATAGTCCTAGTTGAATTAGCTGAAGACCACCCCCTCGAAAAACTCACAAGACCAAGGCCAGTCTCAGCGCAATTAAACAGACGGCCGTAATGCAAACAATATCGACTACCCACCCACTACTTAGGATCAACTTGTAACTATGACAACTACATAAACAATTCCCTTAACAACACGAAGCTCTCATGCAACTACTCAGATATAAACTTACAGTACGTAGTGCAGACGCAGCTCCAGAAAAACCACGAGTAGAGATTAGTAAAGCAAGGTCACGAGTCTACTTCGTCCAGCTACACTTAAAAATACCACCCCCGCGAAAAACTCACAAGACCAAGGCCAGTCTCAGCGCAATTAAACAGACGGCCGTAATGCAAACAATATCGACTACCCACCCACTACTTAGGATCAACTTGTAACTATGACAACTACATAAACAATTCCCTTAACAACACGAAGCTCTCATGCAACTACTCAGATATAAACTTACAGTACGTAGTGCAGACGCAGCTCCAGAAAAACCACGAGTAGAGATTAGTAAAGCAAGGTCACGAGTCTACTTCGTCCAGCTACACTTAAAAATACCACCCCCGCGAAAAACTCACAAGACCAAGGCCAGTCTCAGCGCAATTAAACAGACGGCCGTAATGCAAACAATATCGACTACCCACTAGATACAACTTTATTGTCCAGGAACATAATGGGTAAAAATGAGTACAAAAAAGTACAAGCATATAATCTCGCCATGTTGTATAGCACATTTCCGTCTACTCACTCAGGAGAGGAAAAATGAGCTACTGCCAGTGAGCAGCCTAGGCTACTACCGTTCTCCGAAACTAGGGTATACCTGCAGTAATTCCCGGTGATGATTCACTGGAGCGTCCAGACCGGCGTCCGTCTCCTCTCTGTCTGAGGTGCCGGTGTCCTCCACATCAGTCACGTTCACATTCACCTCGGTTGATTCTATTCCTGCCGGCACTGAGGTGGTTGCTGGCGAGCCTCCCCAAATTTGTTGACACAGTTCGAAGTACATCAGCACCACTAGCCCATGCCCACTTCTACGGCTCCCCGGTACTTAAATAAATAGTTTTCAACTTAGTCGCTACTATATTTTTGTTTATCATTTCCGGAGAATGAGGAAAATCTTTTTTCATATTCTCTGCCTCTTCCTTGCCCGGATACGCCTCCAGGAACGCCTCTATAATGTCACCATACTTCGTATAGATTGACTCCCAATCCGTACCCTCCTGAACTTTCTTTACTTTAAATTGTAAAGTGATTGAAAGTAGTAGTTCTACCTCGTCATCGGTCCACATGTAGGAGTCACTTTTTGATTTAATTTTAGCCATGTTTGTTTCTCTTTGTTTTTTTTCAACGTAGCCTGTAGATTTTAAATTGACCTCAGAAAGTTTATTCTCTGATATGCGAGTGAATTTTGACTGGGACATTATCGCCACCTGTTGGCCTGGTATGGTACATACGCCGATTTGTGTAGCTTGTAACCGTGAAGTGGTCATGGCTTTTGCACATTTTAATGCCATAAGTAACATGGTATAACATGATATAACATTGCTGACATTTCATCTCCATTTAATATTGTAGTTCTGTCACACTGTGTTGTGATCCTTGTTTTCGTGTTTTCCAACACGTTGTCATTTTCGTCAAACTGCTAAACTAATGCACCTGTAAACTAGCGTCTTTCTTGTCAATGGCAGACGAAAGACACTAGTTTACCGGTGCATTCATAAGCCAGGTTTCCATCCAAGGTGTTTTTGCAAGAAATATTTTAGCGCTTTTATTTTTTACCGATATAGCTGATGGAAACGCTAATTATCGATAGAATTTTGCAAATGTCGACAGAATATTTTTCCGTTTAACTTTAGCGCATTAACACCATATCGATTCTTCAAATGTCGCAAAAATTAGATTGGAAACACTTCTTGTCAGGAAAAAAGGCTTTATCGCACATTCATGTATCCCATGCTGCATTATCATCACGTTGAAATAACACAAATATTGCGAGCGGTTCGCATGGACAGATGAGGAGACCCGCCGGTATTTCCTCAATTTAATTGAGGAAAATGATATCACAGCTATTTTTGATGGAAAACGGCAAAGGAATGCTACAACATTTGTGACACTGAAATTACTGTTAGCTGGCAAATTTAAAAAACTGTCTGACTAATCTCTCCACTTTTGTTTGTTTGTGGAAGTGGGTGTCAGGGGGTGTCACGTGGAAAGCAAAAGGTAGATAATAGGGATGTAACGATTACCGGTGTGACGGTAAACCATGATAAAAATGTTGACGATAACAATTACCGTGTTCATTTCGAATATCATTATTATCACGGTTGATACTATGGTATGGTAACCGTGTGTTATATTGGCAAACTTTTACATCTTGGGAGAATTCCATCTAGGTTACTTTCCCGTTAGCTCACGCGTCATGTCTATCAGTAGCCTACAGTAGTCTAGTGCTCACCAAAATCATAGAAGTTAACATTGCAAGACACTTATCTTTTCTATGATTCCAGCAATATTTTCTTTGACTTGTTAATTTTTTGAACATTCATTTTATTCAATGAAAACGGATATCCTTGAACTATGCACGACAACTTTCCTAAAACCGAATGAAGGTTAATATAATTAGCCTACTTCACGTATCTCTTAAAGTGACAGGCACTCAATTAGACCTAGACAACACCCCTGTAATGTCAAAGACAAGTGTAATAGTTTAAAATTCAATATGAAGTATTCAAAATACTTAATATTTTTAGCTATAAGTAATTATGCAGATCCTAAAATATTATAAACTATTAGCAAAATATATAAAGTTTATTCATTCAAAATATGCAATAGAAACAAGACAAGCCATTTTCTCTGTGTGTGGAGGGTTGAGCAGAGAGTAGGATTGCCACCGCTGTGAATGATCGGTATCCTGATGAAGGCAGTAAGGGTTTGCCTATATTTTTAATGTAATAAACACTGTCACATTTTTCTTTAAACTATTTCAGCTTGTGTACACCTATCAGTGCTTTCTTAACATATTGTAGGCCCTGCCTACACACATTTTCTAAAATACCGCGATAACACCGAAAACCGTGATAATGTTGGTCACTATAACCGTGGGGTTAAATTTTCATACCGTTACATCCCTAGTAGATAATTTGCGACATAACCAAAATGATGTATGGAAACGGCTCAAAGGCAGATTTTTTTTGCGATACACCAAAACGTATGCGACAGTTCGTTTTAGGGATGTGTGACATCATCACGCATGCATTTTATCGATAAAAAGCCAGTTGGATGGAAATAGGCTGGAGACAGCAAATATCGCATAATTTTTTTTACGCATGTTCTGTTTGTCGATAACAAAACGTCGCAAAAACTGGATGGAAACTTGGTTATTAGTCGGCAGGCCAACACCAGGAAATGTGCTTAGAAAACACTTTTGATGGCATTTTTTGTTAAAAGTTGGCAACCATGCTAGAAGTTATTAGAGGGCTCTGAGTTTCCAGAATCCAGTGGTTGCCAAAATCATATTCATAATTTAAGGTCAAATTTGAAGGTCAAAAGCTCAAAAACAATGCATTTTATGGTTTGTCTATTTGGGGGGCTCTATTTTCATAGCATTCTTTTTAAAAAGTTGGCAACCATGCTAGAAGTTAACAGTAGGGTCTGAGGTTCCAGAATCCAGTGGTTGCCAAAGTCATATTTAGAATTTAAGGTCAAATTTGAAGGTCAAAAGCTCAAAAACAATAATAAATGTTATGGATTGTCTTTTTGGGGACCTCTTTTTTTCATGGCATTCTTTTTTAAATGTTGGCAACCATGCTAGAAGTTAACAGTAGGGTCTGAGGTTCCAGAATCCAGTGGTTGCCAAAATCATATTCATAATTTAAGGTCAAATTTGAAGGTCAGAACCTCAAAAACAATAAATACATGTTATTGTTTGTCTTTTTGGGGACCTCTTTTTTTCATGCCATTCTTTTTTAAAAAATGTTGCCAACCATGCTAGAAGTTAACATTAGGGTCTGAGGTTCCAGGATCCAGTGGTTGCCAAAATCATATTTAGAATTTAAGGTCAAATTTGAAGGTCAAAAGCTCAAAAACAATACATTTTATGGTTCGTCTTTTTTGGGGGCTCTATTTTCATATAGCATTCTTTTTAAAAAGTTGGCAACCATGCTAGAAATTGTCAGTAGGGTCTGAGGTTCCAGAATTCAGTGGTTGCCAAAATCATGTTCATAATTTAAGGTCAGATTTGAAGGTCAGAACCTCAAAAACAATAAATACATGTTACGGTGTGTCTTTTGGGACCTCTTTTTTCATGCCATTCTTTTTTTAAATGTTGGCAACCATGCTAGAAGTTATTAGAGTGCTCTGAGGTTCCAGAATCCAGTGGTTGCCAAAATCATATTCATAATTTAAGGTCAAATTTGAAGGTCAAAAGGTCAAAAACAATGCATTTTATGGTTTGTCTTTTTGGGGACCTCTTTTTTCATGCCATTCTTTTTAAAAAGTTGGCAACCATGCTAGTAGTTATCAGTAGGGTCTGAGGTTCTAGGATCCAGTGGTTGCCAAAATCATATTTAGAATTTAAGGTCAAATTTGAAGGTCAAAAGCTCAAAAACAATAAATAAATGTTATGGTTCGTCTTTTTGGGGACCTGTTTTTTTTTTAATGGCATTGTTTTTAAATGTTGCCAACCATGTTAGAACAGTGGGGTCTCAGGTTCCAGATGGTACTTGCCACAATGATAGGTAAATGTGAAAAGAATTTAGATTTTAACACTCACATCAGAAGCGACCAGGTCGCCGGGCTCACTGAAGAAGAGTCAACATGAGTCCGCTTCAACATGAAATTGTTTTATCCACTCATGACTTTATATTGGGATGTTTGATTTAGCTTATCATAGAGCGGCTCTGGCCTGTCAGCCTGGGGCATTCGAAAATGTGTACATTCCAATTGGTTTTCGCCGAGCTACATCATAGTTCATTAGCATATTCAGACTTTTAACTTTTACGATCTGGTCACCCAATTCGTTTCGCTTTATTATTTTGTTTTATGTGAGGCACATTGAGCATGAAATGCACTATATCAATAAAACTTGCCTTGCCACCGAATTTGCTATGGCCACCCTATTTGCAGAGAAATAATGACTTTCGTCACTCTAGTTGCTTCTGATGTGAACACACGGTTAGGTGATTAGTTACATAAAACAATCTTCAGTTTTGCGGATGACAAGAAATAATGACATCATTAGGAAATAAAAACCGAGAGTAGAGACTGTATTGCACACTTTCCACATGGAATTATTCATGGTCTACAGGCAAACCATGAGGAGGCTGACACACGCATCATCCTACATATGCTGGAAGTAATTAATGCTGGGTACGAGAACATCATTGTGAAGTGCCGTGATACAGATCTCCTCCTTCTGCCTCTTCACTTCACTAGGGACCAAGTCTGCAAGGTGTGGATGATGAGTGGGACTTCCAAGGAATATGAGTGCTACCCAGTCCACCTTATCAATGAGAACTACCTCGAGTAGTTTTGGATAATGTACTCGGCTTCCATGCCCTAACTGGTTGCGATACTGTCTCCTCATTTGCTGGACATGAGTATTTGCAACACCCAGAACTGTTACATGGAGTTGGATGGGATGGGCCTCAAGGTGACGTTGAGGAGTTTTTGTGCCATCTGTACAAAGCACCATGCACATCTTTGGGTATTGACACGGCTAGACATGACTTGTTTCAGAAAGGCAAAAAGGCAATGGAAATGTTACCTCCAACAAGTGATGCATTGTCATTGCATCTTGCATGTGCAAATCACCAGGCAAAGGGTGCAATCTGACAAGGTAGATGTTATGGCCTGGTCAGATTACACGATATCAGCCCGATTTTGGCCATTTGTCGTGACCGACAAGTTTACAGCGTCGTATCCGATTTCAAATGATCGGGCACGACATCAAACGCGGAGGGAATCTTATAATGTGACATGCTTCACGACTTGCGATTTGTCATTCACAACGTTCTAAAACAGCCCGACCAAAAGACTGGCTTGTCAGAAATTTGACGGGAGTCGCAATGACGCAACCAATGTTTTCGGTGTATGTGGCCACTCTCCCGACCAAGACGCGGAGAGGTTTTCATGATTCTAAAATCGTATAGTGTGACGTGGTAGATTGTAAACGACAATTGTGAGCAACAAAAACATTGTAGACTACAGTCTGAATTGGCATTGACATTTTGCCTTGAAATAAAGAAGCATTCTTGTTATTCATTAGCAATATATTCTCTAGAGAACGTTTTATGTTATTCATAGCATAAAGGAGTAATGGCCATATCAAGTCTATATATCCAAATTATTTATCAATAAAAATTAATATTTATCAAAAAAATCTTTCAAACGTTTCAAAAAGGAATGCCATGAAAATAAAGCCCCCAAAAAGACTAACCATAAAATCTATTGTTTTTGACCTTTTGACCTTCAAATTTGACCTTGAATTATAATGATTTTGGCAACCACTGGACTCTGGAACCTCAGACCCTACTAATAACTTCTAGCAAGGTTGCCAACTTTTTAAAAAGGATGTCAAGAAAATAGAGCCCCCCAAAAAAGACGAATCATGAAATCTATTGTTTTCGACCTTTTGACCTTCAAATTTGACCTGAAATTATAAAAATGATGTTGGCAACCACTGGATTCTGGAACCTCAGACCCTACTAATGACTTCTAGCATGGTTGCCAACTTTTAAAAAGGATGTCATGAAAATAGAGCCCCCCCAAAAGACAAACCATTAAAATCTATTGTTTCCAACTTTTTGACCTTCAAATTTGACCTTAAATTACAAATATGATTTTGGCAACCACTGGATTCTGGAACCTCAGGCCCTATTAATAACTTCTAGCATGGTTGCCAACTTTTTAAAAAGGATGTCATGAAAATAGAGCCCCCCAAAAAGACGAACCATGAAATCTATTGTTTTCGACCTTTTGACCTTCAAATTTGACCTGAAATTATAAAAATGATGTTGGCAACCACTGGATTCTGGAACCTCAGACCCTACTAATGACTTCTAGCATGGTTGCCAACTTTTAAAAAGGATGTCATGAAAATAGAGCCCCCCCAAAAGACCAACCATTAAAATCTATTGTTTCCAACTTTTTGACCTTCAAATTTGACCTTAAATTACAAATATGATTTTGGCAACCACTGGATTCTGGAACCTCAGACCCTACTAATGACTTCTAGCATGGTTGCCAACTTTTAACAAAAAATGCCATCAAAATTTTTTTTTAAGGTCTTGGCCTGCCGACTATATAGACTGCACAGGGGAGGTGTCAGGCACGCACGTAGACAAGTAGAGTAGAACACTTCATTCTGTAAACATTCGTATTTGGAATAGTTTTGCATTCTAGTGTGTATGGATATATGTTTTAATCGAATGCCGTGTAAACGCGATTATAAAAACAAACGCATATCAAAATATCAGTTTTTTTTTTTTAAACTCTAGGTGTAAACAAGGTCTTACGCCCAGTCCTAAATTCAAAATAACTGTCAAAAATGGCAGCAGCACTTTTGGTCGGCATCTTTGAGGATGAGGAAGAACATCAATATCGAAACCTAATGGCTGAGAGGCTTTTCAGACGACATAATGATGTTTTAGATTTCCCAGCCAACTTTTTAATTAAAATTTACAGGATGCTAAGACATCTCATTTTACATTTAACGAATTTGCGGCGTCCTGCTTTAGAGAGGCCAACAAGGAGGCATGGGGCGCTACCTGTCATTGTGCAGGTAACTAACACACTGCGTTTTTTCTAAGGGTGACTTCCAGAGTGAGGTTGCGAATTTGTCATCTGTGTCACAGCCTTGTGTGTCACGCGATCTCATGGAAGTCACCCAAGCAATATGCAACCTGGCACCACATTATATTCAATTTCCGAACGGTGAGGAGCTGCGGCACATCAAGGATGAGTTTAGGCGACAAAGTGGAATGCCAGGTGTAATTGGCCTAGTTGACGGCTCCCTTTTCCCCATCAAAGGCCCCAGCGGACCCAGCGAGCCAGCATTTGTTAGCAGGAAAGGTTTTCATGCCATCAATGTCCAGGCAGTCGGAGACCACAACATCTCCGATTCCTTTATATTTAACACCTTAAATATTGAATATAAAGGGGTGACATTTGGTCCACGACATCTACCATAAGTCATAAACTAATCATTCTTCACAACGTAGTTTAAATTGTTAATTGGTTTGCTCGAGTAGGCTATAATAATACTGTGTGGGCTAGTTCTACCAAGTAGCGTCCTTGTCATGTTACATCGTGGGCTACTACACGATAGTAGGTTACAATGTTGTAAACGTCTTCTGTTGCTAAGCTAGCGCTACATTGTTAATACTGCTAACTAGCATTAGGACATAACGTTACATACCTTCGGTGTATGGGTCAAAGACGGATACGTTTTTTTAAGAGGCAAATTTTAAAATACAATAAATATGAATTTATATTGCAGTTGGTCAAAGCTTTACAAAGTCATGTGTATATGCATACATGTTAAAATCATGAATTAAGATATTTTGATGTTTTTTCATGTAAACAAATTGGTCTTTACCCTTCAAAATGTCATGTGGTGCGACCGTCAATCACCATGAAATGTAATTATTTATTTAGCACACCTAACCTTTTTTCCACAAGTTCTTAGTAATATGATGTGTCTTTGAATTTGTTTATACCTGTAGACACCCTGTGACTGCTACGACATCTTTCTTATAGTAGTAAATCTGGAGTTTGGCATCTGGAGTTTGTGGCCACATGAATAAATTCTTGTTCCCTGACTGACGCATGGCATTGACCCTGATCTCTTCTCCCACAACATCAAGAACCTGGCCTACATATGGAAGTTCATCATAACTTAGTATGACAAATTTGCCACACAACTCCGGATCACTTTCCCCCCTCTGTGACTAAGAGGTTGGGGCCTCCTTCAAGGTTGGGTCCTCTTCAGTGTTGGCTATGGTCTGCCTAAGGTCAACTTCTACAGGCTCAAAAGATTAGCATATTTGCATTTCAGCATGTCTGCAAAAGCACAACACTTCCCTGTGGCTAAATTGTGCAGCTTTTGATGACACGATCTGGTGTATTTTTAAAGTCCCCCTCACTGCTCTCATTTGCTCAGGGATCATGTCGTCGTAATTGGCTATGGCATCTTCACTTACCCAGCAGTACTGTATTGTTCCTAACTTTTTTGACAACATGTCATACAAGTCCTGTGGGGTCTGCAGCTCACCTCCATGCAGAACATATTGGTCTGGCTCGCGCTTAACTGCAGCACCAATGCCATCCGGAGCACCCTTGCCGTGATACTTCAATGAATAGTTCCAGGTTATGTGCGCAAAACCAAACAGGAATGGCACAGTAGTCAATAGATAAAAGTTCCCTTTGTTCCTGTATTGAGTAAGTGGTCAATCGCTGATTAGGTGTAATGTTGTTATCTCGGGGTTGGTTGCGCGCAGCTCTTTCAAGATGGGCTCCAGGTGTCCCCACACTGCTCGCTCATCGTGACGAAGGCAGTCTGAGACTGTTGCTTACGACTTGTGTCCACCTACAGTGTAGAGAACAGCTGTGTGGATGGTTGCCTGCTTTCGACTGCCTCCAAAATGGAACGACTGGATCTCTCTGTGCAGCTTGCAGGCATAGTTCTCCGAGAAGTCAATATGGAGAACAGCTTCAGAGTCGGTGAGTGTATCTTTCACATAACGAAACTGCTCGGTTTGATTAATCCAGATGTACTGATGAATAGCAATTTGTTCAAGCTTCCTTTGGAAGAGCTCTTTGAGTTGTTGTATTGTACCTGTGTGTGTGCGCTTCACAACATTGGCAAAGGTCTTCTCACCATTACTAGATGTGACACGCTCCCATTGCTCCCAAGAGACTTCAGCACACTCTAATTCTGGTAATTCAACCTCTTCAAAGCAACATTCTGGACACCTACGATCCATGCAAACCTTCTTAAGGTCACACACAATCATGCTCAACAATTCTGAGATGCTGGTCGTCTTCAAAAGCCCTTTAATGGCAAGTTTCTGAACCAGCAACATCATATTTCCATGTGTGACACATGCACGTGTCTCGGTCCCTGGACTTTGGCTCTGTGATGTAATTTAGAATGGCCGATGTCGAATGAATTGTCTATATGACATGGAGAAATGCTGGTCCACTTCTGTCAGATATTGGTTATGGAGCTCTTTGAGGGGGTATCCGCCGTTCATTCTGACATACCAGCACTCCGACATTGACGTCCAATTGTCGTAGTGGAGGCATGTCTCTTTATGGGAAAAAGTCCCACCACTCCGACATTTTTTTTTTTTCATGGTCGCAGTGGCGGTATTTAACTTTTTTTTCAAACAACGTGCCATTCCGACATGAGGTCATTAATAGGCTATTAATGTCATAACTATATCCAATTGTGTAAAATAATAAAGATTCACATTTAAAATGTAATTGTGAAGACTTCTTGATATGGTTATGTGTCTGTTGCGGGCGCGACTCTGGGAAGTGAAAGCAGTTCTGTATAGACATGGCAAGGTTTCATGGTCCCCAATAAACTGTGGGGAAACATATAAAAACTGACATGCGGTATCTAACTTAGGATCACTGCATGACATATAGGGTTTCCCCCCAGCGCTTTAGGCACGGACTTGACAGTAGCCTACAACACCTCCCGCATTGACTACGTCCCCGGAAAATAAATAAATTAAAAACCGCCCAAAGCCAGCAGTTTTCATATAAGTCCATTCTTCTCTGTCTCATTATTCGCGGACTAAGTGGAGCTAAATTAAGTTATTATTTTGCTGTCACTTCGTCTGCTTTATGGCCTAGAAGGTTGTATTTAGTATCTGTGGATAGCTCTAGCTCTCCTCTTTTATCTGACATGCAAGCCATGTATTTTAGACCACGGTTTCACGAGTAAATCAAACGAAAGTAGCGGTAGCCGAATACAGTATGACATTCTTATTTGTTTGTCACTTCGTCTGTTTTTATAACACAAAGACACAGAGAGAAGACTGTGGCAGTGGCATCTGATGAAATAGAATGTTAAAAATGGCAATGACATGCTCCAAATACCTTTTAAAAAAAAAACATTTTTGTCAATATTATGTACAAAGATTTGACATAAAGCATTTCTCTGAAAATCATGAAAAAATTAAGAAAAAGCGCCGTTTTATCTTTTAACCCTCTGATGCATGAATTATGAAAGCCTGAGTCAAATATGTTCTTAATCTCATTAGGACATGAAAAAGTCAAATATTCACTTTAATATATATATATATATATTAATTTTTCATAGAGTTCTAAACATGTCCACTACAGTGGACTACATGCACTTAAGCACTAAAAAAATAAGCAGTATTTACCTAATGTAAAAACAAATCCAACTGATTTTTTCTAAAAATTAATCTCAATTTATGCTCATCAATCAACAGTTCATCAATCCTAGGCTGTGTGAAAGTTGGCAAAGCATCCAGGGCAGAGTGCCACATAGCACTGCATGCAGATGTACTTGGTCTTCCGTGTACAAGCAGAATCATGGCATCTGTTTGCATTTTTGACCTGGATGAGCATGGGCCAGTGATTTCCTGTGCTGAACCTGACCTCACTGGGTACTTTGGTCACTGTTCTGCGCTTTGCTGATGGTGATTTGCAAATTTGCTCTGATGGCTCTGGAGTTACAGCTACATCAATCTGTGGAGTGTTCTCCATTGATGGTGGTGTTAGGTCTAACACTGCATTTGCCATCTTTGCCTATCTCTGTATTCACTGGATGCAGCCCTCCATGTCTCTCTCTGCTTCTTCCTATCTCTGGCTGACAGCTCACTTGACTTTATGTAAGGAATCTTTCCCTGCTGCTTTCTTCTCTGGTAACTGAAACAATGTAGAATTTTGTGTCAAACTACAGTGTACACAGTTTATTTTTTTTTCAGATTCAGCAGATTGATATTTCAATGAAAACGTGTATTAGGGGAGTGCTGGGTCGATTGAGACATGGGGCAATTGAGACACAGCGATTTTCTCGAAAACCATGCAAGCTTGAGCAGTCAGATTTTGACACTACGTCTAGCACATAACACCTATCAATCCTGGCAAAGCTCGTGAAATTACGTCACGCCATTCAAAAGTTATTAGCGGGAACTAGAGTGTGGAAACCCGACCGAAGCCCGACGGGACCCGTCGGGACCCGACGGGTTCGGTCGGAGTCGGACAAATATTTAGAATTTATGTTCGGGCTCGGGTCGGACCCGGACACATCAGCGCGATCAGACATTTGAAATGAAAAATGAAAAACAACTTATTTCACTTGATGTTCGTTTTTGCGATAGGTTTGTAATAGATTATCCTGATTATCTTGATTCCTGATCCTAACAGCATAACACATTTCCTCCTGTGCGCGAGATTTTTCTATTGCATGCGACAACGAAACACGTAGCCTACAATAAGTGCAGTTGTGAGCCGTGCTTACATGGAAGAATGCAAACAGAAGTTAGCCTCTGGAGAGTTTAAGACCATCAAAAATGATAGAGGAAAGTCATAGCATGTAGACATAGCCTACATAACTGTGCCCGGCCTCTTGTAACGTGTGCACTTCTTGCTCCGTGTGTGTGCGGCCATGGCTCCGCTTATCTGTGCCGACGTTTCCGAATGCCTTTCAATTGATTGATACAATCGGACTTTCCACACAAGTAATATCCACGTGTGTCATTAGTATGCCTATGCATATGCACATGCATCCTATGCATGATTTGAACAGCGTCGGGCCTGGTCGGACTCGGACACAAATATCTTAATGCCTGTCGGGTTCGGGTCGGATTCGATCACTGCGCTGTCGGGCTCGGGTCGGTCACGGACAGAAAAAAACGGCCCGATCCACACTCTAGCGGGAACCGGTTTTCGTCTACGGTAAGTAAAATCTTACATGCGGTAGTTTTTTTGTGATCAAAAGTTGTATTTTGGGTGCCATGCAATAATAATATGATCAAACAACAGATGAATTCGTACTTAAACAGGCCCTAAAGTATGCAATGTCATAGTTTTGAAGTTTAGAGGCAAAACAGGTTTAAGTGTCAGTAGTCGCTGGAGGTTCAATTGGTACAGCTGTTTAAATGTCCCTAACGCTAACCCCGGATGTGGCCACGTTACACGATCAATATCTGTATAAATCACCGAATTAATAACTGTTTTGCGATGAACAACTGATTTGAGTTAACAACAACTTGTTTGAATGAACAACATATATGTTGAATGAACAAAACATGTTTATGACATGAATCCACAGATATTCAGCTAAGTGAGGGAAACAAATATTACATGCGGTAGATTTTTTTTGTGATCAGAAGTTACGTACGGGACAACAATATTTGTTTGACCTAGTTATATTGCGAGAAATTATGTGACATTTTCGGGATGACGAATACACTAGTATGTTGTCCGATATGCTTCATAAAAACGTGAGTAAGGTCAGTAGTTTCTGTTTAAAACATGCTGTATTAATTGCCCCTCCTATGTGTCTCAAACGACACGCATAGGTGGGGCATTTGAGACAAATGTCAACTCACGTTCAAAGTTTGAAAACAGCGCGATCATCCAACATATGTGTTAAATTACACTTGTAACTACGACACAACACATATGAGTTGTTGATCACATGATACAAATGTTTGTGTACATAACGTAATCTTTGAAAAGTGTCTCAATTGACCCGGCGCTCCCCTATATTCTAAATGTCCTCCACCCAAGATAACTTCCTGTAGTTTAAGTTGATTTTCAATCTGTAGTCCTAATCTTTTTCAGCGTTTACAACAAACCTTTCTCTTCTCCTTGCAAGGTACTCTGCCCTCGCTGCAGGGTCAGAGTTCACACGCTGCCTGTGGCGCACAGTCTTCTCTCTGCTTGAGAGTGGCATCTGATGAAATAGAACGTTAAAACGTTAAAAATGGCAATGACATGCTCCAAATACCTTTAAAAAAAATGTTTTTTGTCAATATTATGTACAAAGATTTAACATGTCTCTGAAAATCATGAAAAAATTAAGAAAAAACGCTTTTTCATCTTTTAAATAATATAACAATGTACTACTTTTATCATATATAAACCATCAAAATGATATTAAAACACAAAAACATCCTTTAAATAATATTTAGAATTCATAGAAAGCTAGCTGCAATAGTCACACCACATGACATTTGGTCGCACCACATGATATTTTCATATTCAATCAAAATATACAGGCATAGATAGCATTGGACACCTAAACAAATCTAGCTATTTTCTCGCGAGACATCACAATGATATTTATGATTAAATTATGAATTTTTGAAAGTAAATCAATATTTATCATCTTTTTGAGGTCATACCACATGACATATAGATTTGGAAACTATCTACCAGCCATTTAAAAAGCTTTTTTTCTTAACCCTATGAGCCCGACGGACGCAAAGTGTGTCAAAAAACACACCCATTCTTCTTTGTTACATTGCTCCGCGATTATTAGTCACAGCGAGATGAGACCTATATTGCACGAAATAGCAGAACCGGGGCTTTCCAACGAGACCAGAGACTTGTTTGTACAATCAAGTATGAAAATAACATAAAATCATGACGTTAAATCAAAGTATATCATATTTACAGTCTATATTGCTCTCAGGGATTAAAGCAAAAAAAAATCCTGAGCCTGAACTTTTTTAGACTCGTGCATGCGACTCTATACGACACTATGTTGGTCGATCGATTGGAAACCGGTTTACTTTTTGGAGTGTTTGCACACGACACAGGCCTTGTTTGTGATGTTGGACCCCAAGAAAGGCCAATAGGTGGCAATAGTAGTCCAACACACTACAATATGCTACATGTAGCATTTAGGATTTCTTTTTATATCAAGTTTTGCTGCTAATCTTTGTCTTTGATAGGTTACAAATTGACCTACAATCATAAGGTGTCATGTTGTCAGGGTATGTGAAATTGGAAGGCAGGCATTTGAAGAATAAGATTTAGTTGCAACCATTTAAGTTAAGGTATTCAAAAAAAGACAATGATTCTCTTTCTAAAGAGTAATAACAGTGTTTCCCACAGATTAGAAGGCAATATGTGGTGGTCGCCTCATGTCTGACACTTTGCTTTCACATAATGTGAATTTATTTATTTAATGATTTTTTTAACAAGATGTAAAGCACACACACACACACACGTGTAATTATTTATATACATTTTGTATACTGACATTTCTGATATTTCATAACAGCAAACTTTATGCAGCTTATAGCCTGCTATTCATATTACAACTCCACCTCTTAAATTCAGCTGTTTGATTGAAGCCTCGAAATACTGTAGCCTAAACAAAGTAGCATAGTTGGCTAGTTTATCATACTCTAGCTCAGGGGTGTCAAACTCCTTTTCACCGAGGGCCACATCAGCCCAATGGTTGCCCTCAAAGGGCCAGATGTAACTTCTAAGATTTGTAGCACCAGCCACGAAATCTTTAGCATTGGTAAAACTTCTAAAATCGAGAAGAGCAAAAGGTATCATGCTCTTTTTTATTATTGTTATGTTTTGTAAGAACAAAACACCACTGTCAGTTCCATACAGTTTGACTTTTCAATGAGGGTCACTGGTCAGTCAGGAAGAGATCATGCCATGGATTCTTTTTTTTTTTTTTTTTTTCATATTTCTGAGTTTTTAGATTCGAGTATATTCAACTTTCCTGTCATTGCACGAGTGAAATACCAGTAACGAAATGCAGTTTTACATCTAGCAAGTGATGCAAACTGTCATGTCAAAAAGTGCATCCATATGATTCATATCGATGCACTTTTTGATATGAAATGCGTCACTAACCTACACCGTTCCATACAGGTACAGTAGAAGCGAACGGTCCCGGTGGACTTTTTCTTTGAAATTTTAAAGTTGAAAGGTGTTCTGTGGATTCTATGTTGTTCGTTTTAAACTGAAATGAAAATGCAAAGCAACAGGGCGATTACTACAAACTTCTAGCATACCTCTGCTTGCCTGATATGAATGCACCTCTTCTCGGTCAGAATAGGCTTATTTTCGCTTTTGGCCAAAACAATCACTTGCTCGTTTAGCAAGGATTTGGAGCTGGATTTTTTGGATAATAGGACTACACACAATTATACATGCCTTTTAAACGTAGACGTAAACGTATCACATAGTTTACAACTTACATCGATTCCCCTCTCAAAGAAGCACACGCACTTTAAACAATCATGCGTTTCACAGGCAGGCTAAACCGAGCGCGTAATTTAGGCGCTCCGTTCGCTAAAATAGTTTAGAATACTGGTCTATTTTGTTTTCACACGTACACGTTGCTATCACATGTGATGTAGCCAGTTGCACTGATCATAGATGAAGGTGGTTGATGTTGCCTCCCTGTCAGTCTCACATGCGTGCATTGTATTGCAGTGTATTGCCTATACGCAAAAACTGTATCGGACCTTTTAAGCTCTCGCGGGCCACATACTGTATCAGACCCTTAAAGCTCTCGCGGGCCATATGAAATGACGTGGCGGGCCGCATCTGGCCCGCGGGCCTTGAGTTTGACACCTGTGCTCTAGCTGGTTGAACTGTTCAGTGTCCCCACGGGTGTTTAAGTTTCAAGGTAAGCTCATACTTTTTCTCCTTGGGACAGGCCCTTTAAATCTTGGAGTTGAAAACCATTGGTATTGAGATGGTCAGTCAACTTGAATGCAGAGTTTTAATCAGATGTGTGTGCAGCATAGCCTACTAATGATGCTAACCGTATTTAACAATAATTCAGCTAGTCGTCTTCTGTGCGTCATTGCGTTCACGATTGTGAATGTTTTGTTTGGATTAAATGTGCATGTCGAGGGGCGGGTGTCCATTGAGTGCGCACGAGAGCAGGCCAAGGAGAATTCGTTTACTTCTATACGGTTTGGTAAAGTTGCACGCATAGTCTACAAAATTTGCGGAAGAACTTATGCTTCCACCCGCAGCGTCAGGTGCATTAGTGCGACCACGCTTCCAGGGATGATCTCGTTATGGAGACAGACGCGGTGTGCACGAAGGGGAGTCTGTGTCTGTGTGTGTGTCTGAGTGTGTGTGTGTGTGAGTGTATATTAAAGGGTGCGTGACGCGTGAGTGACAGAGAGGGAGAGCAGGGAAAGGAAATTCAGCTTAACGAATGCTGCGTGTTTTTCAATGGCGTTAACAAATAAATAATATTTAAAAAAAATGAACGCAGTCAATGGCCACACGCCGGAATATAACTTTAATCCCTGTGCTCTGCATTCACCCGCGCAGCCAGAACTCTCGCTTGAATTACTCACGAATCCCGCATCGCACAGACATGACACGCATTTCAAATGAAAGAAGAGAAACAGAGCTTTCCATTGCTACCAAATACATCGATCCTTGTGTATTATAAAAACAGACGAAGTGACAAACAAATAAAAATGTCATATAGCTTCGGCTACCATAACCCTCGTTTGATTTACCCACGAAACCGCCATCAGAAAGATATGGCACGCATGTCAGATGAAAGAGGAGAGCTATAGCTATCCACAGATACCAAATACAACATTCTAGGCCATAAAACAGACAAAGTGACAGCAAAATAATAACTTCAATAAGCTCCACTTACGCGATGTTTTTGTGTGGCATAATAGCCTATGTTCATAATCAAACGTTATCATGTGCTTCTCTATGGCAAGTCACGTTCATAATATCGTTTTGAGATCCTAGCAAACTCCTGTATGGTATCCAATTCAAGACTCATATTGCATCCAAATTTGTTTGACAAATAAACACTTTTTTTGCCTTTACTTTGTTCATTGCAATGCAGTAAAAGCTATTATAGAGAATCATCATCTGTGCACGTCATGTGTTCTACCACGCAAACAAGTCAGGTCAGATCAGCTAGTGTCATAAATATGGAGCACAAAAGGTGTCAAAAAGTCATTTCTCAGTACTAAATAAAAATTGCCATTTATTTCTGGAAGGCACACACCACATATTTCTGTAAATTGCTCAGCCCCAAACTATACCTCTACCATGGTTCTTATATTGCCATTTTCAGGACAGTCAGGCCTACAACCATGCTGTCAGCTTGTTGTGCTGAAATACAGGTCAAAATTTAATAATTTGTTTAGTATGCTTTTAAAAATTGTATTATTTAAAAATCTAAATCAAATCAATGCAAGTATTTATACATGATATTGTGGCAGATCTGGGTAGCCTAGACTGTGCTGAAAAAAAACAAAAAACAATATGTAGCATGTGTGAATGGCACTTACAATGACCAGGATAAATGCTTCTAACTAGAGGTAGTGAAAATGCCCTTAAAACAGCTTAGGGCTCATATTAACAGATGAGAAAGGGTTACAAACCTGCTAGCTGCTTCTGTGGGTCTTTTGCAAATGTGGTCTCTGATATAACTTCCTGTCTTTGGGTAGCTTTCAAAATAAAAGCTCCAAAATTGTGGTTTCTTCATGGTTGCGCCACATGATATTTCATAAAATATTTCATAAAATTGACATACTTGGACAAAGTTTACTCAAATTAAAAGGAACATATCATTATAAGATCACTGTAATTTCACATGAGGTTACAAAACACTTTAGAATATATACCAAATAGAGCAGACAATACATTTGAATAGATTTAGATTCATTTTAAAGAGTTACTTCACCCCATAACTCCACCCACTTCACATTTCTGAAAAAGGCTTTCAAAATGGGCGAGACGTTCTGAAATTTAGAGAGGGAGTGCAGCACTGCTGCAACCAATCAACCATGGTGATTTCGTGTCAATCTGGGAATGAGTGCTGCAGACAATAGGAGCGTTTGACTTGACGAAAATCTGCGCAGATCTGACTTGATGTGATACATGCTGGGTTAAACAGAGTGCATACTGGGACAAACGAAATGCAAACTGGTTAGAAATCATGTCCGACTTCTTGCAGTCGCGGTGGGAGTTACCACCGTGACATCATGTCACATGTCCTTAAAATATCGCCGGCGTCTGCGTCTGAGCTAATGGTGCATTCCAGACAGCATTTAAACTAGTGGGATGTGGGATTTATCCTACCTCCAACTACGAGAGATGCACTGGAACGCCTGTCGAAGTGGGAGCTCCTACTCGCGAACTTGTATGAGCTCAACCTGCCCCGACCTCAACAAAATGAAGTGGGAGGATTATGGCGGCGCCCATGGAGACATGCTCCGTGAGGAGTAACTTCAAGGAATACGCTATAAACTTTAGGGTAGGGTTGTTTTAGACACGGTAATTAACTTGTTCTTCATATTATGACTTAAAATTGTGTCAACAAAGAATACAACATATTGTGAAAGTAACGTTATAACGTTATACAGTTAGCCTAGCCTAATATGCTAACGTTACGACGGTATGCTAACGTTATGGCGGTCACCCATGTTTTCTAAACCTCCCACTCCAAAATGCTTGGAACGCTTTGAAGTGGGAGGTAGAACCTTTCAGGTAGGGTAGGTCCCACCTCCCACTCGTTTGGATGAGGTCTGGAATGCAGCATAAGTCAGCGCAGTTCGCATTTCAGCAACTGCGCTGGCTAAAACCCACCCCAATGACGTCAGTTCAAAGTTGTGATAGGGCCGTTTGGAAGGAATCTCCCCATGACGAGTATGACAGGTGTCTCGTTCTGCCTCCTTACCAAAGACTCTAGAGCGGACCAAGACGGATCAGTTCAACAGCACTAAAATCAGCGTCTGGGACGACGCTGGAGCTTATCCCTGTGATCCATCTTGCTCTGTTCTAGAATCTTTGCTCCTTGCGTTAGAATGTGCTAAAATGAACAGAAATCGAAGGGATACCTTCTTATTTGTGATTTCTGGAACAGCGGTAGGCTAGCCTACTGAAAACGTGAGGATATTCTGCTATTTTATGCTGTTGGTTAAATATATACACACGGAAAACACTTGATATTTAATTAATGTGCTACAATACAGGCCTGTTAACTGTATGACAATAGTGGTAAACACATCATATCAATTTATTTCGTCAGTCATCATGCTCATTTTAATGAGTAAGAATAAAAGTTTTACTGTATTTAATACAAAATCCCGCGATATCTACCGCGATATCTCCAGCGAGGTCTCCTCAGCTCAGTCAGACTGTCCGGGCCGAGCTGCGTGTGCTAGTTGCCCCTCCTGTTAAGCCTCTGCAGCTCTCGTTGACGTATGAAGCCAGCCTAAGTCAGCCGCAGCTCATCGCAAACGAGCCTATTGGCTTATCACAGGTAGCTAATCAGGGTAGCAGGTGTTGGGGCGTTTCAGTCCTAATTTGTAACGACCCGGTGACGAAGTGTTGGACTAGAAGTGCAGGACAACGTCAGCATTCCAATAGTATTTTGGACAAACATGCCTTGGCATGTTTCAAACTGTAGTATGCGCGGAGAGCAATATCTCCAATACGGTTACATGCTGCCACTCAGACATGCCACCACTACGACATGCTTCCATTTAGACATGCCTCTATTTCGACATGCTGCTATTTAGACATGCTGCCAATCCGACACATTTTAGTACCCCCATTCCGACAGTTTACAAATCCTATTTTTTTCCAAGTCAATTTAACGGACCCTATGAGCCCGACGGATGCAAAGTGCGTCAAAAAACACACCCATTCTTCTCTGTTACATTGCTCCGTGATTATTAGTCACAGCGTGATGAGACCTATATTGCATGAAAGAGCAGAACCGGGGCTTTCCAACGAGACTAGACACGTGTCTGTACGATCAAGTATAAAGTATAAAATAAAATCATGAATTTAAATCAAAGTATATCATATTTATAGTCTATATTGCTCTGCGTTCACGCACACAGCCACTGCTCTCGCTTGGATTACTCCGGGACCAGGCATTGCACAGACATGACAAGCATATCAAATGAAAGAGGAGAAACAGAGCTTTCCGTTGATACCAAACACATCGATCCTTTTGTGTTATAAAAACAGACGAAGTGACAAACAAATAAGAATGTCATATAGCTTCGGCTCGCTACTTTCGTTTGATTTACTCGTGAAACGCCTGGTCAAAAATATATGACTTGCATGTCAGATAAAAGAGGAGAGCTAGAGCTATCCACAGATACCAAATACAACCTTCTAGGCCATAAAAAAGACGAAGTGACAGCAAAATAATAACTGTAACATTAATAGCCTATTAATTACCTCATGTCGGAATGGCACGTTGTTTGAAAAAAAAAGTGAAATACCGCCACTGCGACCATGAAAAAAAAAAATGTCGGAGTGGTGGGACTTTTTCCCATAAGGAGACATGCCTCCACTACGACAATTGGACGTCAATGTCGGAGTGCTGGTATGTCGGAATGAACGGCGGATACCCTCCAATACAAAATCAGACGAAATGTTACTTTTGTCGAGAAACACGATTTTTGTCAATATTAACCCTGGTAATAGTACAGTTCACCACTTATGAGTATTTTCAATCAATCAACAGCTCAAAAAACCTATTTTAGGGTGCAGTGACCCTTTAAACAAATGTCCAAAACTAGATTCATGACTGGATGGTCGCACCACAAGATATTTTTATACTTTCAGTAACAAAACATTTGTAAATGCCTGATGATTTTTTACAAATATATGCAGTTACACATAGAGGGGAGGAACTAAATATATATGGTATATTTTAATTTTATAGAATAATATTTTTAACAAGAAAAAATGATGTTGGACCGCATATTTAGCCGTCACGTCTTTGACCTGTATACAGGTCCCATGACAGCAATTACTTTTTCCTCTGGCGAAGTCAGTGGCGTTACAGTCGCCACTCCTGCTCCTGTTTTGGCTTGATCTTTTTTGAACATTGCTCCACGGCTTTTGGCCGCACTGGCTATCGTCTGCCACTTCTTTTTTACAGCTTCAGTGGTTCTCAGCACTCCGCAGACCGACGACACTGTGTCTGCCACCTCATTCAAGTTGTGTTCTTTAGTTTGGCTGGTTATCGTTGAAGAAAATTTCCCAAATTTCCTCGCTTCTACCGCCTCCACTAAAGCCTCCAGCTCATCCGAATTAAAATTAAACGCCCTTCTTTTTTTGTCTTCCATCTTCGTTGTTAGACCTACTAGAGTCAAAGCGATGTATTAGCCTACCGTTAATAATCGGTTAAAAGTAATGCATTCCATTGATCTCGTGTACATTCTAAGTGTGTAGAAACAGACATAACCTGACGATTACCAATCGAAAAAAGAGATTGACAGAACATTTAGGATCTCCTAAGTGAAGATAAGATAGAAGGCCAAAGATAAGATAAGTCAACAGTTTAGGAATTGCTTCTGTAATAGGAAGTTAGGATTTTCCCTATCTTTGAGTCCATAACTTAAGAAGAGAAGTTAAGATTGTTTCTGTCATATGGCCCCTGTTCTAGAATCTTTGGTGATGATCAAGGGAAGTGTTAGCCTACGTATATTTAAAGCGCCCTATGTCAATGAACAGTTCGATCTCTCTAACACGCTGCAGGTAATGCAGCAAGGCTACTTCTTCCATAGCTTAGGCTACTCCCGGGGTGGTTCTCAAACTCTATCCTCGATCCTCGGTCCCACTGATCTATAACTAACACTGGATAGACTATCCCATTGTTGAGACTGCCACCTTGTGACGAACCCACAAAATTACAAAATGACCTTGTATTGACTTGACGTGCCTGATTCGACACAATTCATTTGAATGCCTCAGTTGGAAAGGTATCTGACATTTCTTGAAATGCAGCTGAAGAAAACCCTGGTTCTCAATGTTTGCAAAGAGTGTTGTGATTTGATCGATGAGTTTATTCAACACAGCCATGTACACTCCTCTGTAACGCTCTTTTGGGTCTTGAAAAGCTGGACCACGGTGTCTTCCCTTGGATTCTGTACTGGATCATAGGTCATATCGACAGCCCTATCGTAGATGGCGCAAAATGAGACCTCTGAGGTCTTCTCTGTGATAAAGGACAGAAGAGCATCAACCCATGCTTTGCAGAAAACCACATCTGCAGCTCTGTGTTGTAAAATGTTGAAAACAACATCTGTTTCTGCCAGAACCTGATTGTATGTCAGCAACATGAAAACAAACTCATAATCCTCCAAATCTTTGATGAATCCATCTGCTCCCTTTACTGTGTCATCATCATCACCACTCTGAATCATCCTGTCAAAAACATCAAGTAATTTATCATTGTTTACAACAGTGCCAACAACTCTTGACGAAAAGTTCCCCGGGTAGGGGCATTTCTAGGAAGGCGGGGACAATCACTCTCCTCCAAATACGTCATTCTTTTAGTTGACTTGCTGAAAAATGTTGAGAAGCCAAACAACTTACCAAAGAAAACTCTAGCCTCTGGGATACACTTTGCACCTTGACTGAGCACAAAATTGAGCCGGTGATCATAACAGTGAACAAACTGCCTGTAAGGCGCAACAGCTTTTACTTTGGCCTGTAAGCCATTAAGAGATGATGCCATGACAGCTGCTCCATAATCATACGTTTGACCAACAAGTTTGTTTCTGTAATCATAAACTGCCATTTCACGGTCTAAAAAGTTAAAGGGATATTGTGTAAGATTGAGAAAATGTCATTGTGAAATTCTCCCATCTAGCGGTTATAGTGCAGTGCCTGTACAAACAATGTTTTTCAAGAAACGTGTTGCCCAATGACGTTGATGTAGGTAGATCATGTTAGATTGATGATGATGTAGAACAGTGGTCCCCAAATGGCGGCCCGCGGGCCAGATCCGGCCCGCGCACAGTATTTTTTTGGCCCGCCACGTCAAGTCTGAACAAAGGTAAACAGTCATGTTGGCCACGCGTGATTAGCGATCTCTCTACTTCAGTGGGTTACAACATCTGATAGTCATTCCCTTTTCATAGGCCTACTGTTCGTATCCGACATCCATGTCAAATTTATTCCAATTGATTACAAATGCTACAATGAAACTCCATCTCATTCTCAGGTGTTCATTGCCTGTCCTCACAGCACGCATAAGCGCACACACGCACAGACAAATGAGCAGTCAATTTCTAACTGAAGTAACCGCTGGAAGTGGCTATACAATACACTCGCGAAATCCTTCTCGTTTTGATTACGTTAAATCCGTGTCAATAAACCACTGCTAATATTAATGCACAGTTTTTGCGAGAGCTACTTTATTAGCCTAATATTTGGGAAAGTGATAAGGGGCTGCGACTGCTCTGCTGAAGTGCCACGACGGCACAGCACAATGAGCTTCAGAAACAATCACGACATTCAGACTACCCCAAAACGTTAACGGAATTCTCCCGAAGCTCCCGATTAGCCACTCAGGGCCTGCATTCAAAACATTAAAGAAATTAATTTAACAGATCATGGCAACTGCATGCAAGGTTAACTAGGCCTATCATGAGGTTATTAAAGCTGGTTCAGAATTAGTCATTGAATCAAAAGCTTTACTTTGCAAGATAAAAGTCTAATCTAACAACCTGTTCAAATATACCAGAATATAGAGGAAGTTGCATCTAGCAAAGCTCATTTTTTTTCTGCTGATCTGTAGGCCTACCACCCACTTTCAAAAAGCCTCCAACACCCATGGGTGGATGTCCACATGGGTAATTGTCCACAGTTTGCCTCTGTTCACATCAGGCACTTAGGCCTAGATAAATGTGTGGCAGCTGATAATGCTTTAAGTTTCATTTAGCAAATGTGTACAATGGTTTGTTTGCTATTAGTAATAATAAATAGTTTTTAACCTGCCGTATCACACAGATTTCGGGGGGGGGGGGGGGGGGGGGATTTGTTGGCCCTCAGCCTCACTTGCTGTACAGAATTTGGCCCTCGGGGAAAACTAATTGGGGACCACTGATGTAGAATCAGGCCCGTGCAGTTAGTAGCGGCTTTTACTGACTTGGCAAAGTAAAAAAGTGAAGGGGAAAGGCGTATGAGTTGCAGCTAATGGCAGTATTAGACACATTACATACCCGTGCCTTTTTGCTGTTGTTGGGAAATTATAAAGCTAACCTGATCAGGCAACCGAACCGCTAGGGCAGTAGGCAACCGCAGTTGTTGATGTAGTAGGCAAGGCTAGGGTAGCCTATGCAACGTTATGTTTTTATAACAGCCTGCTTACCAACATGGGTGCATGTGTCGGACTGAGCATGTTTATCCAAGATCAACAAACTTGAAACGGTCCGTTGTTTAAGTGAGACATCTTAATTTCCATGAATGGCAACACGTGAGTTAGTCAGCGAAATGGGCTTTTTTGTTTCTATGCTGGAGTGGGAGTGAGAAGGGGATTGGCTAATGCGGAGAGCGGTAGAATTGTGGGATTGGGGTAGAAGTGTATTTTGCTTAATTTAACGATATCTTTGTCATTTTTTGTCCTAACACAACCAAACTTTGCACTGCACTCACGTATGTTATTAGCAATAGATTTGTCAAATTTTAGGTCAGTCGGATGGGTGGTTCGAGAGTTATGCGTGGAACGGACAGACAGACAGAGTGACACACAGACAGTTGTTCCTTGCATTAATAGATATAGATATAGCAGCCTGTACTACAGAAGCCATCGCACAATAAAAAAATAATGCCCAATTCACACCAAAGATCTGCGACGAGACGAAACTATGAGGTGTGAATGCAATTTTCTTTTACTGTCTATGATTGCACATCGTTGCCAGCATTTACAAGCTGTTCCAAAGCATTCATTAGGTTTTGGAACAGTTCATCTCGTCGTGATTATACCAAGACAATGGCCCTAGTTCTAGTCTCCTAGTCAAAACAGAACTTTTCTCTATTGTCGTTGCTTGTGTGTGATGCCAATGAAACTCACTTTCGGACACGTAATACATTATTTCGCTTTGTCTGTTAACCGAGCTAGCTTGCACAGTACATAGAAAGTTAATGACAAGGGCTAGTAAGGTTTGCTAGCTAGGTACGGGCACATTAAACCATTTCATTTAGGGCCTGTTTACACGACAACGGTTTTTTCAAAAACTGTGTTTTTTTCCATCAGCTAGGCCTTTCGTTTACACGACGACGCCGTTTTGGAGGCTGAAAACGATGTTTTTTGAAAACTGCTTCTAGGGTGGAGGTTTTTGAAAACCCCGTTTTCATTTTGCTGTGTAAAGGCACATCTGGGGTTTTTATGACGACATAGCCCCACCTCGAACCCATAGACCTAAAAGAAATGGACAAACAGGCTCCGTTGATCTCAATGGGAGGGGGCTGAAACAAAAATCTGTTTACTTTCCATCGTACTGCGCAGACTCGTACTCCTTTCGTGACGTTAGCCATCCTGTACATTGCCGTAACTCGTCTGGTAGATGGGATTTTCCCAACAACTGTCAATCCGTTGTTAACATTCGTTTTTAATATTATTGTTATGT
Organism: Sardina pilchardus; assembly: GCF_963854185.1. Classification (NCBI taxonomy): domain Eukaryota; kingdom Metazoa; phylum Chordata; class Actinopteri; order Clupeiformes; family Clupeidae; genus Sardina; species Sardina pilchardus. Next base: position 37,387,006 of record NC_084996.1, read on the forward strand.
TTACTTGCCTCTAGGTAATGCTTTACCCTATCAAACAGTAGGCTACCGTAGGCGGGTAATCTCATGTCGAACGTTAGCTTCCCTCCAACCGACATGCTAACTATACCTCTTTACGGGAAACCAACGTTATACGGGAAGACGTGAATTCGTTTTGCCTTCGATACCCTATAGAGCTCCACAGTCCCGCCCCTCCTCCGAGAGAGGTGCTTGCCCGGAAGTAAATTTCTCATTCATTTCTCCCATTGACTTCTGGAAAAATCCGGATATAAAGAGTTTTAGACCATGCCTTAGGCTAACCAGCTACAATGTGACTCATAACTTATAATTTCGAGTGAAAAAATGAACAGAAAATGTAAAAAAAGCAAAAGGTACAAGACTGTGTACATATCTTAACTACCGAGTTAGAGAACTCAAATCCCGTGATGCTTTGCAAACGTAAACACATTTCCAACATTTACTGCCTAACGATAGTTTAACATGGTTCCATATTAATCAGAGTAAAGAGGATGATTATTTCCTACCATTTCCATTGAGTAAATTCAACCCTCAAGATGAGAAAACCGTTCTTTTTCGGAAGACCACACATCGGTCCTGACAGCCCTGCAGCCATTTTAAGTTTTGAAGTTCCAGCAAGATGATAGCTGGACGATAGGCGCGGGAGAAGTTGAGTACAGTTTGTTTGGGATTGCCATGGCAACGGCGATCTCTACCAATCAAAGGCTCTGCTTTCACCAGTTTTAAACGTTAGGGTGTCGGGTAGTGTAGTAGTCTCTCGTTAAATCGTGAATAAAACATTGTTTTCTCAAAACAAGGTTGATGCCCCATTAACTTTTGACATCTATATGAGCAGGTATAATCGCTTAGTCACATCGTAGCTGGTTTTAAGTCTACCATGGACGGTTACGGTAAATGGCTTATTCTCCAGTTGTCAATGGAGAAATTGTATTGGACTTTTACTTACGGGCAAGGCTGTGGGCGGGACTGTGGAGCTCTATATAGAATACACAGAAGCTATAAGGGCGACAAACGGCACATGTTACATGAAGTTATGGGATCGCAAAAAAATCTGCAATCTATGGCCGTCCATGGGAGTTAGCAGAGCGTTGATCACCAGCTCATGTCATGTTTGATATTGTCGTGACAGCAAAACTAGAAAAAGATTGCCTCCGACGGACCATTTGATGAATGGCTCAAGAGGCGCTGTGTGCCTCTCAACCCCAAGCAGATTTCTGGTTCAAATCCATGGAGCTGGATCTTCTCATTCTTCAGGTAAGATATGTTCAAATCCTGTGTCTCATTCACTCCTTTATCCAATTCATTTTCTTAATTCAAGATTAAAGCTCCTTCACCTGCTATTTAATATAAATACTATGTTTTTTCAGTTTGTCAAGTCCTATCGCTCAGCAGACTTCTCCCTCTACATGGAGACACTTGACTCTCTGATGCCATGGGTATTTGCACTGGATCATACACACTATGCCAGGAACCTACCCATCAATCTCCGTGATATGGCTACACTAGAAGAACGACATCCTGCTCTGTTTGTGGAGTTCCAAAGTGGTCGATCAAAGGAATCAGATGAACGGAGGGCACCATGAACAGTACCCAAAATTTCAAGTTGACTATAAGGTACATTTCTGTTGTATTGCAAATTGAGAGATAACTATGCATTTCAGTGGTATGAATGATTCGTTATTTTAAAATGATTTTATTCGCAGACTGATGTACTGGCACTGGTGGATGCCTTTGAGGATCTGGGAAATCCCTTCATGGAGGATAGTGGGGATCTGTTGGACTTAGATGAATCAATCGTTATGCCTCCAGATGTGGTAGACAGTGTAAGGGAAGTGAAGACCATTGAGTCAGGTCACAGGAAGAGGCATTCACAGCTCCAATACCACACACCAGACTGAAGTTGTTCACGGCTCCGCTTTCCCAACGATGCAACAAATCAGAGGTGGCTGTGGTCAAGGACCAACAAGCAAAAGTGACCCAACTTTTGCTGGCTGTTCATTTTGGTCGCAAAATTGATGAGGGAGTATTCTCACATGAAAGTTCTCCCCATCCACCTTCACTCACTCGGAAGGGAAAATGCATCATGGAAACAAGAGTGAAATTCTAGATTGCATTGTCACCACAGATTTGAACGGTATCCGCCGTTCATTCCGACATACCAGCACTCCGACATTGACGTCCAATTGTCGTAGTGGAGGCATGTCTCCTTATGGGAAAAAGTCCCACCACTCCGACATTTTTTTTTTTCATGGTCGCAGTGGCGGTATTTCACTTTTATTTCAAACAACGTGCCATTCCGACATGAGGTAATTAATAGGCTATTAATGTTACAGTTATTATTTTGCTGTCACTTCGTCTTTTTGATGGCCTAGAAGGTTGTATTTGGTATCTGTGGATAGCTCTAGCTCTCCTCTTTTATCTGACATGCAAGTCATATATTTTTGACCAGGCGTTTCACGAGTAAATCAAACGAAAGTAGCGAGCCGAAGCTATATGACATTCTTATTTGTTTGTCACTTCGTCTGTTTTTATAACACAAAAGGATCGATGTGTTTGGTATCAACGGAAAGCTCTGTTTCTCCTCTTTCATTTGATATGCTTGTCATGTCTGTGCGATGCCTGGTCCCGGAGTAATCCAAGCGAGAGCAGTGGCTGTGTGCGTGAACGCAGAGCAATATAGACTGTAAATATGATATACTTTGATTTAAATTCATGATTTTATTTTATACTTTATACTTGATCGTACAGACACGTGTCTAGTCTCGTTGGAAAGCCCCGGTTCTCCTCTTTCATGCAATATAGGCTACTGTAGGTCTCATCTCGCTGTGACTAATAATCACGGAGCAATGTAACAGAGAAGAATGGGTGTGTTTTTTGACGCACTTTGCATCCGTCGGGCTCATAGGGTCCGTTAAATTGACTTGGAAAAAAATAGGATTTGTAAACTGTCGGAATGGGGGTACTAAAATGTGTCGGATTGGCAGCATGTCTAAATAGCAGCATGTCGAAAAAGAGGCATGTCTAAATGGAAGCATGTCGTAGTGGTGGCATGTCTGAGTGGCAGCATGTAACCGATTTGAACAACCGCAGACCAGAGAGTGCTGTCCTAATTCAAATGCTTCGTCCTGGAAGTGCCGTGACCATTGGACAGTATTTCACAGATGTGTTTGCACCATACATCCTTTCCTGGTTTGAAAGAAATGACCGCGTTGACATTGTCTGGGATGTGTACTCGAAGACAAGTTTGAAGTCTGGAACTCGCGAGCAAAGAGGTACCGGTGCAAGTTCCTGGTAACTGGGCTTCCTTCCTGCGGGTGGATCTGAACAAGCAGGAGTTATTCATGGAGCTGGCCAAAAGCTTGAAGCTCATGACACTTCCACAGGTATTGGCGTAGAAATGAATAATGTATCTCTTGAATTGTTCTGTTACATGCTGTAGGCAATAAAACTGACTTTACTGGCATATCCTAAGTTACACTCAGATATCCTATCTTTCTTGTTCCAGGGCAAGGATCTCTTCTGTGGCCCTTGGACAGAAGATCGACGAACTCTGGATTGCCTTTGGTGTACAGCGTCACTTCAGGTACAGATCATTTCACTAACACCGTGTCCTAATTGTAAGCGACTGCGCGACTGTCAGATAGTTTGTGTCCACATTGTATGCGTTAACATTCTTTAATGAACCTTTGTTACGTCGTGAAGAAGTTAATGTCAAGGCGGCGCGACGCGACTAAAATAGAAACGGACAGTGCGACAAAAGAGGGTTCAAGAAGTCGCGTAGCAAAGCAACTTGTCGCGTTCGGTCGCATCACATTCAATCAGGACATTCCAATTGAAAATACAGGGATGGAATTGATTTTGTCGCACGCATTCGGTCGTGTCGCTTGCAGTTAGGACACGGTGTAAGATGTACTGTATATCTATCGATTTTAGTAGACCAATCAATTACTATTTTCCACTTTTCCAGGTACATTCCAGCACATGCCATAGCACATAGTCTTGGACCATCAAAGGCAATGGCACTGCCAGCGTTTCATGCCTTAACAGGGTGCGACACCACCTCTGCATTTTTTGGCAAAGGCAAAAAGACAGCCTGGTCTGTTTGGCAGTCCCTGCCTCAGCTCACCGTACCCCTTCAGCTGCTCTCTGGCCCCACCCCCACCACGGAGATGATCAGAACCCACACACCCATGCTCCAGAGATTTGTCCTGAAGCTCTATGGTTTATCTGAGGACAGCATCACAAGTGTAGCCTGATTACCAACGACTCTCAAAGGCTCTGCGAGACTTTAGTCTGGCCAAGAGCCTGTGCTAACAAGGTTTCTCCAAGCGCTGGTTGACCCGCCTCCTTTAACACTAAAAGCGCCGTGCCGTTCTGACCCACTTATACCTAGAAGCGCCGCGCCCCGGTCATTTGACCGCTTTGACGACCTACTAGAAGCACCGTGCTGTTGTGAACTACTTAACCCTATGAGCCCTAAGCTGTTTTAAGGGCATTTTCACTACCTCTAGTTAGAAGCATTTATCCTGGTCATTGTAAGTGTCATTCACACATGCTACATATTGTTTTTTTCAGCACAGTCTAGGCTATCCAGATCTGCCACAATATCATGTATAAATACTTGCATTGATTTGATTTCGATTTTTAAATAATAAAAATTTGAAAAGCGTACTATACAAATTCTTACATTTTGACGTGTATCTCACCACAGCAAGCTCACATCTCGACGAAACTTGCATGCATGTGTAGGCCTGACTGTCCTGAAAATGGCAATATAAGAACCATGGTGGAGGTATACTTTGGGGCTGAGCAATTTACAGAAATATGTGGTGTGTGCCTTCCAGAAATAAATGGCAATTTTTATTTAGTGATGAAAAAATGACTTTTTGGCACTTTTTGCACTCCATATTTGTGACACTAGCTGATCTGACATGACTTGTTTGCGGTAGCACACATGACGTGCACAGATGATGATCCCCTATAATATTTGTTTTACTGCATTGCAATGAACAAAGTAAAGGCAAAAAGTGTTTATTTGTCAAACAAATTTGGATGCAATATGAGTCTTGAATTGGATACCATACAGGAGTTTGCTAGGATCTCAAAACCGTGTTATGAACGTGACTTGCCATAGAGAAACACATGATAACATTGGATTATGAACATGCTATTATGCCACACAAAAACACGAGGTAAGTGGAGCTAAATGAAGTTATTATTTTGCTGTCACTTCGTCTGTTTTATGGCCTAGAAGGTTGTATTTGGTATCTGTGGATAGCTCTAGCTCTCCTCTTTCATCTGACATGCGTGCCATATCTTTTTGATCGCGATGTCACGAGGAAATCAAACGAGAGTAAAGGTAGCCAAAGTTATATGACTTTATTATTTGTTTGTAACTTCGTCTGATTTTACAATACGAAATGATCGATGTATTTGGTATCAATACAAAGCTCTGCTTCTCTTTCATTTGATATGCGTGTCATGTCTGTGAGATGCGTGGTCCGCGAGTAATTCAAGCGAGAGTTCTGGATGCGCCGGTGAACAGAGCAATATAGACTGTAAATATGATATACTTTGATTTAACTTCATGATTTTATTTTATTTTCATACTTGATCGTACAGACAAGTGTCTAGTATCGTTGGAAAGCCCCGGTTCTGCTCTTTCCTGCAATATAAGTCTCATCTCGCTGTGACTAATAATAGCGGAGCAATGTAACAAAGAAAATGTGTGCGTTTTTTGACGCACTTTGCGTCCGTCGGGCTCATAGGGTTAAAGCGCGGCGAGGCGGTCAAAAGACCGCTGAGTCCTTAGGCTGTTACTTACACATAGGCTGCATTTAGACTATAGATCGGATATGCTCAATTCCGATTTTGTGCTCATATCCGATTTTTTTGATTGCATGTTTACATCTACTTTCGCCAGTGACCCAAATCCGATCATGTGTGTTTACATTTGCCAGACACTTGAAATGGCCCGCATGCGCATGGGCTAAAAGTTTCTTGTAGGCTAGGGGAGAACCAGCACAATCGTACATTTTTTTTATTTTTTCAGTCTAAACTAGCTTTAGCCTACACAAAGACGATAGACTTGAGAGCAGTGAAACTTGACCAGAACAGAGTCATACATCTCTACTCCATGAAAGTTGAAACAGAATGTAACAAATATGTTGCAGTTTGTTAATAACTTAACTTAACAGTGACATTTAGGCTACCTTTGTTCCAACCTATACGCAGCCATAAAAAAAAGTGCGGTAGGCTACAGTTGTAACAGTAGCCTATAGCGTCATGGTTGTAACAGTGCTAAAATCGTGAATCCTATATCATATTTTAACACAAAACACTACTGGCTTAAACAATAAACATCTGTTTTCATATATAATCAACAAAAAAGGTCCAAATGTATGACTGTTAAAGCTAGTTGTATGAGTGATTAGCCATTGCAGACCATACGGTAGGCTATTATGCTCACAATAACCTTTAAATAGGCTTATTTTGGTCATATCGACTTGATAAAACCTGTTAATATAGTTGATGAACTGCTTATTCTTACATGTCTGAAGCAATTGGTCCAACACTGATATTTGAAGTTGCTGTGTTAACTTTCTTTGGGTGTGATCGCGGCACATAAAAATAATCCATAACTCGCAATCATAATTGCTCGTGCATGCGCTATAAAATCAGTTCATTTTGCCAGAGACGGGTGTAACAACTAACTCTTTTACTGTCTATGCAACTAACCCGCACAGGTCTAGGCAAGCGCGTAGGAACCGGGGGGGTCGGGACACCCGCAATGTTGGACCCCCTCCCGAAAGAAAAACGTTGAAAAGTACAGATGTTGTTGATTTCTTAGGCTCAATTATATCCTCCTGAGTTACGACCCCATAACTATAGCTATCAGTGCGCATCGGAGGTCTTTCACATTGTGTTTTAAGAATGTTTCCCGAAACGAAGCCCGTCTCAATAATGCAGCATGCAGCACTTCTTCACCTTGAGTGTCTGAAAGCTGCTGTAGGCTACTCTCGCAGTCCATATATTTGTGATGGGATCTGGGAAAACCCTTCACATGGTGGGATTTGACATTTTTGAGATTTTGATACCCTCTGAATGCCTATTTCAAGCTCTTTTCAAATATGTTTTCATTATTTTCATATATTGTTTCTATCAAATGTTATAATTACTCAAAGTCAACTGACAAGCTGTTTTATTTGGGATAGAATTTTGAGAAAAACCACTTTAAAGACGAGAGTTCTAAATAGAATCTGAACAGTTAAGTAGCAGAGGATAAATATGAATAACTTTACTTTAGTAAAACATTAATGTACATGTATCAAAGCAGAGAAAAAAGGTTACTTTGGCACCAAGCATCACACCAAACTCATAAATCAGTTGAACATTAATTATTCATTTTATTTGCAAACACATTCAATGAGTTTGACTAATCGGCAGGTTTTCAACTCTTTTCTTAGTTATTTTAAGTGTAACCACTGTAAGAACAAACAAATAAATAACAAGTGTACAGTAATATGTATAGTGATTAATTAATTGTTATCAGGCATACAACTATACAATATACCTTTGTTATATGACACATACTTGACACAAACAAAGCAAAAAGTATTTTACATCTCATTTATACAATGTACATCAATTGTTCTATACTTTTATATATAATACTTTTAAAGAAAAAAAAAACACTTTCACTTTAAATTTCACTTTTGCAATGGTGTACTTCAAATGACAATATATTGACAGATAATAAACATTCAGTAGTCAGTAGATTTAAGGCTATAATACAACAGAATGCAACTCAATGTAAACTGCTCAGACACCCTTTCTTTAAAAACTGCGCACACTCAACGAAGCAGTTCATCTCCTGAATCACTTGATTCATCTGCAACCTGGGGCAAGGGGCAAACCAAGTCTTGTTTGTCCTCTGCAACAAATTCCCTAATTTCATTGTAAAGGTACTTTTGTCTTTTAAAGTCAAGGCCCTTGGGAAGAATTTGATCTGGCAAAGCATTTGGATCAAGACTGCCAAAGTCAACACCTTTTTTCCCCAAGTCTTGAGAAACTGCTTCATCGTTAAGAAATGGCTTCATGCTGACTGAGGTGGATCTATCACTGAACATGAAATGATGATACCCTTTAATGCTGTCTAGCTTTTTAAAATATGTGCCAAGAAATGAGCTCCAGTCAAACATAGGAACAAGAATAGTACCATCCTCTCTACCACAAAGACATGGTACATTGACTCCAGATGGACTAGAAGTTGTAACAACATTTTCAATGTCCTCTAAGCAGTCAACCTTATTCCTTCTCAAATTCCGCTTGAAAAGCCCGAAACACCAATCACAGGAAAACTTTGTATGTCCAGCAAGAAGAAAACTCATCTTGATCGACACATGTCGACCGGTCAAGACACGCCACAACAGATACCACATCACATAGGAATTCTTGTTTTGTCCAGCACAGTTATCTGCATGCAGGTGCATGTGCTTTTCACCCAGACCATAGTTCTCTAGAAAAAAATGCAGAAGGCTAATGACACAGTTGCTACCTTTACCTGTCTGTATACTCTCATCCAACAGAAAAGTAACTTGTTTTGGCAAGGCCTCACAAGCTACACCAAAAACTCCACACTTGCGTGGGGTTTTAAAGTACATTGGCCCTGGCTGGAGGGGATCACTAGGGTAATGAATCTGCTGAGCAAAGTCCATGCTGTAATGTACCATTCCCTCATAGCTGCAAGTAACATGTGGACCTAACTCTAAACCATGAGGCAACTCAGCTTTTGAACCCTTACAAAGTTCCTGATAGTACGTCCGCTCAATTCCAGCTTTCTCTAGATGTTCAGTGGCCAGACGATGCAGCTCTGCCTTCTCTGCATCTGACCTATTGGCAGCCTCACCAATCTTTTTCTGAAATTTCTGACATGTCCAACACAGGTCAGTTGCAGGCCGCATTGTTACAACAAATGGCACAACTTCACGCCAGATTCGGCGAAAAGAAACAAGGGAAACCACACGTCTGTTCACAGCGGCAACAGCCACACAGTAATCACCATATACCTTAACCTTTGTGCAATTTGTTGGGAGGAGCTTGAGATCGCTTCTCCAGAAACCTGGTACTCTCCCTGGGAGGTGCATGCCATGAGTTTCAGCATAGTTCAAAATGAAGTGTGCAACATAGATGTTGTCGTCCTTTTTCAGTGCATTGGAAGGTTGCCGCTTGAGGTTTCCATGAGTTCTGGGCGTGACACCATGTTGTTTGTAGTGTTTAATGAGTGCATTAAGTTTATCCTGCCCAATGCTGTGGAGGTATTTGAATGTATCTCTGCATATTTTCAATCCATGGTGAAAGAAATCTGTGCGTTGGGCATTACGTACCGTCTGTTCTTTTTTTTTAGAACGGCTGGTCGTCTGGGATAGATGCATTCCACATGACAGTTTTGCCAGTATGGCAATATCCAGCTCCTCTCTTGTCATTTCCAGATAACAGCAATGAATCATCTGCAGCTCCTCTGGCGTGAAACGAGTTGAACATGGCTGCCCGTTGTTGTATTTACAGGCACAGATAAAATTCCCAACATTTCCATCAGTCTGATGTGGATCTGGTAATGGCGGTAGAATCTCCCTGACGTCCTCCATGACAGGATTGTCATCATCTGAAATGCAGAATGATAAATAGATATCAGGCTTCATTAAAGAGGCTAAATTTCTAATATCTTAAGCAACATTTAAAATCCTAGATACAGAACTACAGCTTTGATTTTCCCTAACTGCTAGAAACATAAAACCTGTGAAGTTGGCACTCGTATGCTGAAAATCTGTATGAAATAGGCTACATTTGTGCACTTAAACAGTTTAAGAGACGGAGAAACATTAAAGTGAAAAGTTCATGGAGTAAAATCTGTGAACTGCTACCTCAAAACATTTTGCAGAGCCTTGCTGGCACCTTACAGTGAGCAATGATGTGTTGTAAAGTGGTTCAAATAGTCAATCAATAGCAAAAAAAAATAAAAACGGATTCCTTTCACTTAAGTTAACTCTACCTTTAACTTAGTAATCTAACAACATTACAATCAAAAACGTGTAATACAACTGTTGATGAATTGTTTGAGGAGACAACATTAACATTTGAGCACATCTGTGATCTGCACAAGTGTCTGCTAGCATCATCAATGAAGCCTCGTATGAGCCTCTAATATCAGACTAATTCCCCATTTTGAAATTAAGATTGAGTGCATAAACAAATAAAGTTCGTAGCTGTGCCTTGCACCGAAATGTTCAACACACTTGTCATCGTTGTTTTTAAAGATATTTAACATGCAAATGGAGTAGCAGTACAGAAACAACAGCGAACTTTATCGCCCTGTCAGGAAACCTAGGAGTAGCAGTGCTATACGCTAGCTACAGTCATAGCCATAGCCTACAACAGAAATAACATTAGATGTCACTTAACGGAGATAACCTTTTTCAAGTACGTTTTATTTCATTAAAAGTGCAGGCTTTGCATGCCATGCAGGACAAGAACTACGGAACAAAAACGTGTGGTCCATCAAAATAGTTAGGCTAGCTTACCGTCATGGCATGATTCCTCTGGCTGGTCGCTGAAATCTTCGTCTTCGTCGACTTCACCATCTTCGTCCTCATCATCTTCGTCTTCTCTTGATGTAAAGTAATCGAGTATAACCTCGTTCAAGGCAGTAGCATCCCTTGGGTTGAGCAGGTTTAGTCTATTTAGCTCGTTTAGGTGAGCAGCTATCTCGCCCTCTCGTCTGTCTGTGTCTGACTGCGCCATCTCACGTTACCGTGACTTGCATCTGACGAGTGACTGACCTACTGAGGTAATTTTTCACGTAGCTCACAACTACCAGCGGGAACCCATACAGAAAAATAACATATTGACATATATGCAGCTTGAATATATTCCAGTATAAGGGCATCTATGTTAAATACATATATTTACATCTATGTTAAATACATATATTTATATCTATGTTAAATACATATATTTACATATATGTATCAATATATGTCAACATATAAGTACATGTTTGAAATTGGCCACTTTCTTATATTTTCTGCATATAATTAAATATATTTAAATATATGGCACTAAAAAGAATGATCACGTGACCCTTGATGAAAATTGTGATCACATGACCTATATATTTCAGACTTATATTTCTCACATATATTCTGATATATTGTTTAAATATAGTTCATATTCTACTATGGTTTCATGTTTTCTGCATTTATAATTGTTTTCACTATAGTATTTACTTAAAACTAACCATAGTATCATTATAAAGAGGAAGAAACACACAACTCTTCTGTTTTCTTTTGTTGAATTTATTTAAAAATTGCTATTTTTGTTTCTGTACTGACATCACAGTTCTGTAAGTTTGGCATTAATTGCATGGCCCAGCAATCTTGAGGGAGTGCCTGAATCTCTTCTGGGTGGCCTATGGAAAAGACAGAACATATACAAATAGAACATGCAAAATATTAGTGACAACCACGGATGCTAAAGTACAGAATCACAATAATTGGAGAGAAATACAAAGCCAGTTGGAGAGAAAGACATACGTTATGTAAAATAAAATAAATTCATCCATTATAGTCTTGTTTTCTATCATTTACTTATAGCAATACCTTTTTACATTTAAGTTTTGACTTTGTTATGAGTGAAAATCATCTTGCTCTATTGACAAATCTTGCAAGATAATTTAGTTTATCTTACATAAGTGGTATTTCCACAAAACAAGAAACTTTCATTTGCAGGATTCACCAATAGAAGTAGATTTTCACTTATAACAAGGTCAAATAAGTGTACATACAATGCAAACATGTCTAAAGATGTATTGATATATGCACATAATAGATCAAATAAACACGCAATTGGGAACAACATGATTCATACCCCTGGAATTATTTATTTAATGTTGATTTTCCCTTAACCAATGTTTGTTCTGACTGAAAACGACATTGCCACATGCCAAAAGGTTGTAAGACCATGTGCTAGAAACATGGAACTTTTTTTTACATTTTGATGAAAAATGGCATGTGGCAGTGTCATGTTCAGTCAGAACAAACATATTGGTCAAGAGAAAATCAACATTAAATCGATATTTGCCAAGGGGATGAATAATTTCCTATGAGCAGTATCCAGGATCCATGACATAACTGCAAGTCAATAAGGCAAAATCATGAGGAAAATCTCAATCAAGCCTGTCTCTATGGGAATTTAACATAGGGGTGTCTTTAAAGGTTGGACTTTTCCTACATTAAGGCATTGAGATCAATTTCTAAAAGATGATTTCAACTTCAGCATGGGAGTCCAAACTTATGCATATGACTGTAGCCTATATGAATATGAATGATGTTCATAACTGTATATTCACTTAAGGTTATCTCACTTCAAAAAAAATATTGCATAGAAATACAAAGTGAGTTGGAGAGAAAGACATACAAATATAATAAACTCACCCATTATGGCCTTAACCCTTTAAGGGTCCAGGAACTCCCTTTGCTCCCCCGTCTGCAACTCTTAAGACTTGCCCCCTGAAAAAATTGCACAATCAATTAGATCCTCAAATAGTTTACTACTGAAAAGATCTATGATGGTGAGGTGAAAATGTGAAGCAGTCCACACAGATAGCCTAACATTTTTAAATGAGACAACACAACTAACTCATACACAGGAGAGACATAGAGAACTACACAGATAAAGCATTCAGTATCGTTCTGAATCAACTGTAACGATCTTAATGCACAAGCAGGCCAGGTAACAGTACAATAGTCCAGCTTGGAAATAACCATAATCTGTACAATAAACTGTGTGGAATATTGTGTCAGATAAGGTCTGATCTTCCTAATGTTGTAAAGGATAAAAACACAAACACTTACACCAGGTTGAGAGCAGCAGCCATAGTAGCAGGTAGTGCCATCAGGACAGACTGACTTTGCTCTGGACAGTTCATAACAAAGTCATAACAAACAGACACATGAAAGGAAGGGTTAAACATTTACAAACACAAATACATGCACACACGTATACCAATGCTATATGCAATTGTGTGTGTGTGTGTGTGTGTGTGTGTGTGTGTGTGTGTGTGTGTGTGTGTGTGTGTGTGTGCGCGCGCGCGCGCGTGTGTGTGTCTCTCTAGTCTCTACCTGGTGAGTGAACTCACTTGCAGGCTTGTAATGGGCTTTGGAAGTGACAATATTCCAGAATAAACCCAGCGGTCTCAGGGCAGCAGTCCTCCACACAACACACCGCCTGCAAACAGAAGGAACAGAAGGAGGCTAAAATTAAAGATCTATACAGTAGTTCCTGAAATCAGGGGGTGAGATAACGTATAGCAACACTATGTATATTATGCATCAACACTACATGTATTACCTTTAAATAATGTTAACTACCCATGTCCCATGGAAGTTTGCAACGTAACACTATTATAATAGTAACGTTAACAACTTTCATGTGTCTGTAACTTCAGCCTGCATGGTAACAGCCACTTTAAATGTACTGTTTGATAAGCTACTTGCGCCTGATATTTAATTCAAACTAAAGCTGTACATTCATAACGACATCTCAGACTGAATTATTGCTAGATATATTAACTACCATTCCAGATATTCCTCATAATGAAGTTGGTTACTGTAAACGTTAACATTAACAGCTAACATCGCTAACGTTAGTGATGTTAGCTCGCTAGCTATATGCTAACTAATTATGATTCTAATCTAACACTATCATATCATAATCACTTATGGTTGAGATTTCATTATGAAAACAATACATTTCTAATACACTCTAAAAAATGCTGGGTCATTTCAGCACCCAATTACTGGGTTGTGGCAGTTTTACCATTTATTGGGTTATGTCAGCCCATACTGGGTTATTTATCATAACCCAGCCACAGGGTCGGTGGTTTAGAACTCAATCTCCAACAGATGTAGGGCATTCTACCCACTGCCTGGGTCACTTAACTACGGACAGCCCAAGTACTGGGTTAACTCACTAAGCAGCCCATCCCCCACCCCTGTCTGAATGAGCAACTCCAGCCTCAACCGTCACTTTTCTATCATGAATCTGACTGCAAGCTGTGTGCTGTAGCTGCTACTCTGCCGTCATCATTCATATTCAAGGTAAGAATTACAGTAGCCTACTCTTGTTTGCCAATTGAAAACGGGATTTTATTAGAAATGTACTGTTTTCACAATGAAATATTAACCACAGCCGTTAGCCATCATAGAAATCATAATTAGTTAGCATATATTAGCTATCATATAGCTAGCGAGCTAACTTCGCTAACGTTAGCGATGTTAGCTGTTGATGTTAACCTTACCAGTAACTAATTTCACCTTTATGTGGAATTTTTGGAATGGTAGTTAATATCATATCTAGCAATAATTCAGTCTGAGATGTCGTTATGAATGTAGAGTGTGAGTTTTCACACATCAGCAGGTGCAATAGCTTAGCCTACCTACATTTAAAGTGGCTGTTACCATGCAGGCTAAAGTTAGCAGGCTAAAGCTAGCTGCTACAGACCCACAACGAAAGTTAACGTTACCTTTCAACCTTCCGTGGGGCATGGGTCGTTAACATTACTTAAACATAATACATGTATCGATAGTGTTGATGCATAATATGTAGTGTTGCTATAACTGGAAAGAGGACCAGTAGAACGAATGAAGTAGGTTAATATTAAGTTATTTCATCCCCTGATATAGGAACTGTAGTGTTGTGTGCTCATTAATAGATCTGTCATATAGTGGATGTGAATGATGGGGCATTTGGGGAATTTCAATTAGCAGAAATATCATGCCGACAAGTAAAGGGATTTTTAGTTTGTTTAGGATAGTTAGGCTTCATGTTGTTCATTTTATAGCCTTTATTTGTGCCATGTTTGATGACTTACACCTAGGCATGTGTTTATTTAAGATGCATGTGAGTGCAGTAGAGTAGTGCATCAGTGATGGTCTTTTCATGTTCTGTGAGTTTTGCAATGTATTAATATTAGCCTTCTTCTGTTCCCTCTGTTTGCAGGTGGTGTGAGGACTGCTGCCCTGAGACCGCTGTGTGCATTTTGGAATGTTCCAAATGTGTGTTACGTCCATACAGAAGAAATCCCAAGCCTGCAAGTGAGTTCACTCACCAGATAGACACACATACCCGCATATAGCATTATAATATGTGTGCATGAATTCCTGTCTGTAACAGTTTAGTTTATCCCCTCCTGTCATGTGTCTGTTATGACTTTGTAGTGGGCTCTATCAACTGTCCAGGGTAACGTCGGTCTACCCTGATGGCACTACCTGTTACTTGATGTCTTGTAACCATGGCTGACCTCAACGTAGTGGGTGTGGACTCCAGGGTATGTTATTGAGCATGCTCTTTGTTTGTCATTATGTGCTATGTAATGCATTAATCCAGAAAGTAATCATGATTATTGCACTTACCTAAAGTAGTATTGAATTTTGCAATTTAGCCATATTTACCATTGTTTGCTAATTCAGTTTGTTGTACAGTACGCATAATTTTGTTTAACCTCATCTTTTATTGACAGAGCCCTGATGTCAAGAATTAATGTGAGGGTGGCAAGGGTGCCTCCATGAGGTAATTATCATTTCTACCTGATTGACTTACCTTGCTTTTTTTTTTAATTCTATGATTTTATATCTTAATCAACAATAACAAATTGTATGGCAATTGCTGTTTTCTTTCTTTTTTTTTGTAGGTGCCAGAAGTCCCAGCCTGGAGCCAGAGACTACTATTGCAAGTCAGATGGGGGATGATCTATGTTAGGCGTCAGAAAGGTGGTGTACGCAGGAAGGCAAGGCAACGATGTGATTAGGTATGATATCACATAGACATACTACTGTGCAGAAGTGTAGGGTCACTTTGAAATGTCCTCTGTATAAAAAAATTCTATAGATAAATATAGTGCACCCCCAAACTTTCTAATTGTGGTGTATATATTGTATACATCTGCATTACTTCTAACTATTGCACCTGACTTGTAGGCTGCTAGTGTGGGTTTGCTTTTATTTGTCACAAGCTGAGAAGTTTGCATTAATTATATTCATAGAAGGGGTCAATTGTAATGTATGCTTCTTTCTCTTTTACAGACTACCTTCAATAAGACAGGGCAACAGACACATGACAGAAAGTGACTGGGAGAGAGAGACTTTAAAAGGACTGGCCTGAATCTGAACTGGGTTTCCAAGTTTATGGTTGAGTTTAAATGTTATCAACTGTACTTTTATCAAATTGCTCATATATGATGACTGGCTTTTACTGCTTTTTAACTTTTTATACATTTTAAATAAATTTAAGATTGAATATTCAAGATTGTCTTCATTCCATCTCATACTGTAGCAGTAAATGTGTAACACAAAAACACATAGTGATAGATGTACTATGTAAGTAATAATAAAGTACTAAGTGAGTTATTTGTTTAAAATTGTCAGCATTATATTCTTTAAACTTGTTTGCTTCTTAAAAAGGCTTTCTGCCATCTACAAAAAAAGCAAAGCATAATTCAACATAATTGATGGGTCAGATAAACCCAATTAAAGAAGTGAATCTGAACCATTATTGGGTCAAAAATACACATTAATATTCTGGGTCACTGTAACCCAACATCCTGGTCAGAATAACCCAATGTAACCCAATATATGGGTTGATTTTGTTACCCATATATTGGGTTAAATAACCAACCCATCATGTTAGGTCATTTTAACCCAAGACGTTTGCTGTCCAATAGTGACCCAGGCCCTGGGTGAGAAACAACCCAATTTGGGTCGTTTTCAACCCAGTAGTTTTTAGAGTGTAGATTCCCGTTTTCAATTGGCATACGAAAGTACTGTAATTCTTACCTTGAATATGATGATGACGGCAGAGTTTGTACAGCTTACATACAGCAAGCTTCATGACAGAAACGTGACAGTTGAAGTGACTTGTGTGGCTGGAGTTGAAAAGTCAGTTAGGGGTGGGGGATGGGAATTGCTGTGTGTGCGCGTGCACTTGAAGCAACCGTTAAAAAATCTATTCAGTGAATATATTCAGCACATAGACTTTCATGTAAGATATTCACATATATGTTAGTGCTGGGTTCCGCATATACTTGCATCTATTCAGTGAATATATTCAGCACATAGACTTTCATGTAAGATATCCACATATATGTTACAGTGCTTGGTTCCACATATACTTGCATATATACATATTGGTACTATATATGTATTCAATATATTTTAGCCATCTATTTAAACATATGCTGGATGCAGCTGCATATATGTGCATATATTTTTTCCATGGATTTTTCTGTATGGGAAAATGCGCATTAATACTACTTCATTGTATGTGGTTTAATTTGATAGGTGAGCTGTCCTCATAGGCTTACATAGGCTTAGACAAAAAAGTTGGCGATTTCCATGCACCTCCGCCTGTCACGTTTTCTTAATGTAGGAAATAACAGACAATCTTTAGGATGCCGTGGTTAATTTAAATCACTTTTTTAACACATTAAATAAGCGGTTTTCTACACGATATTTTCAGGGATGATAGACAAGATGTTATACAATGATAATTTAGTAATAGCCCAATTTCAAAAAAATATTGACTGTCGACCTATTTTTCTCCTTTCTGAGAACAAGGCCGTTGCGACATCCGACGGGTTTTCCCAGATTCCATCACATTTAGTCTACGGCCTTCTTTCATTCTTTTCGAAATAGTTATATACTACTATATAGTAATAGTTAAGAGGATATTGTGGGATATTGTGGGTGAATACAGTAGTCTACGATAGCCTAAATAAGTTTTGGCCAGACGGCTGCCAATTTAGGCACTTGCGAAATCGGACGTGGCACATTGCCTAATTATCTGCTTACCTGGATTTAGCAAGTCCATACACTTTGTTCATCCTATTATATGCTTTTAAAATGATATGTATAAAAATGTGCCTCTTATTATAATCTAGACACTGTCACGTCGCACATATAGCATAAGGTTACGGGCGGATATGAACCGCATTGAAGGCCACGGTTGACTTAAGATAAACGGGCAGAATGCCTGTTTACAAACTACGTCAAACATGCAGTAATCTAACAAATGAAAAAACACAAATTAATTATGAATAGGCTACACACTGTATTGTGTCACAAATTAAGTAATGAGTTCATGGCCACCTAGCGCGCAACTTACGCGCTGAGGTGAAGCCCCGACATACTAATTAACACAAAGCTTCATAATGCACAAACAACCCCCCCCCCCCCCCCCCCACCCAAAACGTTCAGTGTCCACAAGTCCAAACAATAACCATAAGAATCCGACAGTCCAAAACGACAACGAGATCTCCCAGACACGAAAAAAAATGTTCACCTCACAGTTTGTGAGCCTAGTTGTTCTAACACTGATGTGCAATGCAATCTCAGCTTTCGCGTTCGTTAGCTGTATTCCAATGAGAAAAATCCACAAGGAAATGGTCACGGCAATGCAGCATACAGGAATCTTCTAACCACGTAACTTTGTTGAGCTGGCTGCATACAGGTAACAATAGCCACAGCGCGCTCTCCCTGCGTCTCCATTTAAACTAATATAAAGGCAAACCCATTCATTGTGCCCAAAACGCGCATCCATCTGTCAGCTGACATAACATTTACTTAGATGGCATATGAAAAGTCAAGAAGAAGAAACATATTTTCATTTAAACAACGTTTATGCAACCATGTAAAGGGAAGCATTGGGGGAGTCAGTTTACGTTGTCCTAGGCTACAGACATGTGTGCGTTTTCAGGGAAGAAATGTGTTCTGAATAGCCTATGCGCAGATGTTCTTCCCAGTTCCAAAAATAGGTTAAGAAAAAGACTGAAATACATATTTTCAAAGCGGCATCTTACAAAGGGCCATTAAAACTTCAGCAATAGGTTTTTATCTCTTGTGTGACTTATATAATTCGCCCCCCTTTATTTATTAATATAAAAAAAAATTGTGCGCGCACAACAGACCTCATTATTGTCCCCCCCGATGCTTACTTCGTTCCTACGCGCCTGCGTCTAGGTCATGTTTTTTATTTTCATTTACTTACATTTGCTGTGACTATATAAATCAAATGGCACTCATGTTAACTTGAAACAGATCGAGGGACTGACGAAATTAATGACATGTGATTGAAGTCTACACATTCAAATTTCACGAAGCAAAGTTAAACAAACAGAACTGCAGTTGCAGTTTTAAAAATAGGCTAATAGCATACAAATCGCGATGCTTGAATTTGGCACTTTTTTGCTTAATATCTCTGGTTGTAGGCTATTTACAGTATACCATTCATATTTGGATGGCTATAGGCCTACGATTGTAGATAATTAGGTAGGCTACAAATGTTTTATTCTCAATACATGGTCTACAGAAACGTAATAGTCTATCAAAGTATCAGGGCAACTTTTAACACGCTCACCAGCGCGCGCCCACTTGGAATTGTAACGTCACCAGGCGCAAAATTGTCAGATTAATGACGTGTGGGACGCATTGCACTGAAATATCCGATTTGTCTGTTTAGACTGTAGACACATGCACACAAATCCGATCCATATCTGATTTAAAACCACATACGAAAGGGGCCTGTATCCGATCTGAGGAGATCGGAATTCATGTGTTTTTTTTCTGTTTACACTGTCGTGGCACAGATCGGATGCGTGCCACGTGAGAGCAAAAAATCGGATTTGGGTCACTTCAAACAGTCTAAACGCAGCCATAATGACAGCTAGATGGCGCTAAGTGCACGAATCAAATCGTTTGGTCATAAATTTGTCAGACTGTGTTGTCTGTGGTTGTTTCATTATGACATACAGCACGTTTGAGTTATCTGTTCATTTATTTGTGTTGATTTGTGTTGTTTGGGGTAAAAACTCTGGAGGAGTTCTTGAACAAACCTTGAGCAAACTTGACTTTCAACTTTTTCATAGTATTTCATTTTTACATTTTGTATGCTAGCCTACTTAGAAATGTTGGCTATTTTAAAACGGAGGCATTCTGTGATTAGGAGCCTGACCCGACGGGAGGGGAAGGATGAAAAATGTCGACCCAACACCGGTGTTGTTGGATCTCGAGATCCGTAGCCCGCTGTTCGGGTTTGGGCAGATAATCTAAGCTCTAAAATGAATGGGTGGCTAGTTCTAATTCACTCCCCAAATTCACTTCTATTCATTTAATAGGTAACCTATGTTCGCGCCGCCGAAAATGATCGGACCGAACAAAGAGCCTAACCTAGTCTGGTTTCAATTACACAGTAGCCAGGATTTCATGCCACATTTTACAGGCTACCGCGGCTACTTTCTAAAACAATGTTCATTCATTTAGGGAGAAGCATCTAGGGTCTAGCTACCTCGGAGGGAGGGAGATAGAGAGAGCAGAAATGCTGAGCAGGCATAGGCGCGAGAAGTAGGCTAATTAGAAATGATGAGTGAAAAAGATATTCTCCGTTTTGCGAATGTGTAGGCTATGTTTCGATGTTTGCTGAAAAACAGCTATAGGCCTATTGTTTCTACAATTTAAGCTAACTTCTATGTGAATTCGTGATTCAGGATTGAGACACACATTAACGTCATAGAGGG
Organism: Sardina pilchardus; assembly: GCF_963854185.1. Lineage (NCBI taxonomy): Eukaryota > Metazoa > Chordata > Actinopteri > Clupeiformes > Clupeidae > Sardina > Sardina pilchardus. The sequence goes on from NC_084996.1 coordinate 37,407,644, forward strand.
ACAGAGCCGTAGCCCACTGGTTAGAGCTTCAGTCCTCGCGCCCAAGAGTTGCTGGTTCGATCCCCGACCTGGGTAGGCTATGGCAGAAGTTCTTTTTTTTTTTTTAAAGTATATTTTTTGGGCTTTTGTGCCTTTAATTTTGACAGGACAGTAGAGAGAGACAGGAAGCGAATGGGTGAGAGAGTCGGGGTGGGATCCGGAAAGGACCACGGGGCGGGAATCGAACCCGGGTCGCCGGCGTGCGGTGCAGGCTTCAATAAAGTATATTCTATTCTATTCTTTTCTATTCACACAACTAGGCCTACACACACGCTGGCGAATTCGAACATTCTAAAACGCGCATTTGCGATGAAACATGATTGCGCATTCTTCCACGAGTATGGAGTTGCATGTAAACAACAGACAGCCAGCCTACAGCCATACAGGAGGCAGAGTGGGGGTGGGGAGGCATTTGTCAATGCCGCAGTGATGTCTGTAGCCTAATATCATGTCCACGTAGCAAAACGACCCCCCCACCCCCCTCCGTGAACTGGTTAGACGTGTATGGGGGAGGGGGAATGATCGGTTTCAAATAGGCTATGTTTGCAGTGTGTTATGTAGCCTATAGACCCCGAAGCCATTTGCTTTGAGAATAACGGCTGGCTGATGAAGTTTTCATGGCTGATAATGGCTTTAGTTGCCACTTCATGTCTACAGAACATGCAACTGAGTCCTGTGTAGCCTATCGTAGCAACGAGCACAATACTGATGTGGTGTAGGCTATCCAGTGGTAATCGTTTATAGGCTCGCGTTTATTTTTCGCGTGTGTCTCTGATATAATTATTTTTAGATGCAAAAAGTCTAACTGGCTTAGCCAAAGTTTGTCAGATGGCAGCTCAATTTGGCTTAGAAAATTATTGGCTGGCGAAATTATTTTTCGTTAATGGTAAACAAATTTCAGAGAGTTTGTTATTAAAAAAACATTAACAAAAAATAATTGTTCGTCGACGTTCAAAAACGGTCAGTAAATTCAGTCAATATGAGCTATACTATATCGCCCCTGCCAAGATGTGAACCCGGGCCTTCTGCGTCGCAATCAAGGAAGTTAACGCTGCGCCACTAGGTCTTTGACAACGTAATTCAGTCAGTCCAGCAAACAAGTAATGTCTCTGAATGTGGCGATGACGTATTTTGACAGTTCAGTCACTTGTGCGAAGTCAAATGAAAGCCTTGTAATTTTTGAATTCGTATTTTTTTTTCCCATCCGTATTCTGATGGATAAAATACACACAATATATTTTATGCACGACTGGACTCATTTGAGAACTCACAAATATGTATTTTATGCACGACTACAGACAAATAGGAACGTGCGTCAAATCTATGACACGAATATATTGACAGCTCACTCCATACAAATAGAAGATAAGATATACAACTATGAATAAACGTAGGCATACGCGCCCTACGTACATAAATAGGCTACGACGGACGAATTTCAGCTGAAAATATTTTTTACACATATAGGCCTGCCTAATACAACAACGTCGCAACGTTCCACTGTAAATCGCCTCCATAGACTATGCCATGTAAATGAAAAATAGTTATTAAAATAAATCACATATATAATACATATTGCACATATATAAACTATATGTTTTATGGTAAAATATTATTCTCATGCACGACTGACAGGAAACCCTTGCGACATCTGCTGTGAGAAAAGAGAATAGCAGCCTGGACAAACATGGCCGAACGCGAGACAACATAGTGTTGTCACATAAGTGAGCGCAAAATAGCTCTAAACTAGCTTGTACCGGTGTGCTTTCGATCATGTAAAAATTCTGCGTGACAAAAACACGCGTATTTAGGAAAAGTCGTGAACGTAGGGTCCTGGAATTTAATCGAGTGAAAAGATTTTTTTTTTTTTGTAATCGCTGCGCCCGGCAGTTCTAGGTATATCTAGGTCAAACCCACACGGCGCTTCTAGTAATACGCGTCAGCGGTCAAATGACCGGCGCTTGGCGCTTCTAGTGTTAAGTGCCTCGATTTGCTACTGGTCGATGTCAGAAAGCGGTTTGCCGAGTTTAAACCAATAGCAACACTCATTCCTCTGCCTTGAACACGCCTCTACCCAGAGCCATTGGAGCTGCTCAAAGTTGATTGGTTCTCGACCAAAGGGGGCAGTTCCGCAGATTTCGGAACTCAGAAATCCTTCCCGATTAGCAGTTGACCAGACCAGTGACAGCAAAAGCCGAAGGTGTTACGTCACTGGAGGGCGTGCCAGGCTATCACAAGTGTGGATGCAGCACGATTCTCCCTTTTCTTTTACAAAGGAAAAGACTTTGATCACATGCCACCAAGCAGTGATGCTCTCCATCAGCACCTCCTTCGAGTAGCTTATCAGGTAAAACAACTTTGCATAGGGGGATAATAAACATAGCTAAGAATAATGGAGGGTCTTTGTATCACTAATCATGTTTCTCTTTAGAGTGGACATGTATGGGGAAATACACTTCTGAAACACGTAGAACATGGAACAGTCTCACCATCTCTTTGGGGATGGCAGCAGGATTCTCCAGACCCTGTGTGAAATATGTATGGTTCCTCTTTAAAGCTGACAAGCTTTCCAGGTGTCCGTTTCTGTCTTCCAGCCACTCTTGCCATCCACTAGAAGTTTGTTGCCCCCACCTGTAAGGGCACTTAACTTCTAGCACACCCTCACCACAGCAGTCACAGGACACATAGCCATCACATGACACTCCCATGAATGGCATGGACTGGCAAATCCTGAAACTGGCCTTGGTCACAGTGAGGTTATGGTGACGTTGGCCTACAGGAGCACAGATGTATATTCGAGAGAGAGAGTGTATCTGTGGTATCTTCCAGCATCCCAAGAGCATGTTTATAGGTTGCCAGGCCATCCTCTTCATGATGTCTCCCCCCCTGGATTCATGGCTTCATTGTAGGCCGGTGCCTGTGCTGGCATATGCTGTGAATGAAAGCACAGCTCGGCACAGTAGCCTTCAGGACACAGTATGCAATGGACCCTGTGATGCGTCCCACTCGCTCCTGGTGCCATTTCACACACGATGCCTGGCTTATTGTGGCCCTCTCCACCTGTTCCACCTCTGCCTCGGTTACTTCCTGCTGGCTGAAACACCATGGCTTTTTGGAAGGAGTAGCATAATCTCGGAAGCTCTTGAGTACCACCGCATTAGACTTTTCAGCCAGCATAGACAGCAACCGCCTATTCAAAGATGCTACAGTCTTTGACTCAGTTGCCCCCTTCCTCCTCCTGCTGGTCAACAGCATCCTGTCCTCTGGCTGTGTCCCAGGTGCCTTCAAGCATGCTGTGGTGCAGCCATTACTTAAGAAACCAAACCTGGACCCTTCTACTCTCTCAAACTTCAGGCCAATCTCCAAACTACCCTTCCTGTCTAAAGTCCTTGAGCGAGAAGTTTATGTCCAGCTGCAATCATTTCTTACCAACAACAACATCTTTGAGAAATTCCAGTCCGGCTTCAGAACAGCCCATAGCACAGAGACTGCTCTCCTGAGAGTGCTAAATGACCTGCTCCTAGCCGCTGACTCAGGTAGCCCTGTGATCCTGGTGCTGCTAGACCTGACAGCAGCCTTTGACACCGTGGATCACGGGATCCTGCTGTCTCGGCTTGAACATTGTGTAGGCATCAAAGACACAGCCCTGAATTTCTTTCAGTCCTATCTGGCTGACAGGAGCTTCTCTGTTCAGCTCGGAGATTGCATCTCTTCTGTTGCCCCCCTCACCTGTGGGGTCCCTCAAGGCTCTATACTAGGTCCCATCTTATTTCTCCTATACATCTTACCCTTAGGGGAAATCCTGGCAAGACACAACATCTCTTACCATTGCTTTGCCGATGACGTCCAGCTGTATCTCCCCCTAAAGGCCAATGGGCAGGCTGCGCTCCATTCACTGCTTGACTGTCTGGCTGACATCAAGGCATGGATGGGTGCAAACTTCCTCAACTTAAATGAGAACAAGACAGAGATAATTGTCTTTGGCAAAACCTCTCCAGCATTTTCCACCGATGCCCTGGGCCCTCTCGCCTCCAACATCAGGCCCTCTGTCAGAAATCTGGGGGTGATCTTCGACAGTGCCTTCAAGTTCGAGCAGCAGGTCAGTGCAGTGGTTAGGAAAAGCTTCTTCCACCTACGAACCCTAGCCAAGACCAAAGCCTACCTGCCCCGCAGTGCTCTGGAGAGAGTTATCCATGCATTCATCACTTCACAACTGGACTACTGCAATGCTCTTTACACCGGCATTGACCAATCTCAACTCCGCCGCCTACAGTTAGTGCAGAACTCAGCTGCTCGACTACTCACCTGTACAAAAAAGCGAGAACATATCACCCCGGTCCTTGCATCACTCCACTGGCTACCCATCCGCTACCGCATAGACTTCAAACTACTACTGACTGTATTCAAATCCCTCCATGGTCTGGCCCCCACTTACCTGTCTGATCTCCTCCATCACCACATCCCCTCCAGAGCACTACGGTCAGCTGACCAGCTGCTACTGGAAGTGCCAAGGACCAGGTTAAAAAACAAAGGGGGATAGAGCCTTTGCGGTTGCTGCCCCTAGTCTCTGGAACTGCCTCCCCCTCCACATCCGAGCGGCCCAGTCTGTGCACAGTTTTAAATCCCTGTTAAAAACCCATCTCTTTGCACTTGCTTTTAATTAGGGTTCCCCTTCTTTTAAGCACCTGTTTCACAGTGTCCCATGGTTACCTTTTGATATCTCTCCTTTTGTTTTTATTTGTTTCATTTTATCTTTTTAACTAAATGTGTGTCTCTTTTTACTTACTCTCTGCATATTTGCACTTTACTGTGAAGCACTTTGGTGCGGCTCAGCCGTCTGTAAATCGTGCTATACAAATAAATTTGACATTGACATTGACAGAGGCTTTGGGGATGGCATGTTTTCTTTTCCGTTTGGTGGTTGTTGGTCGTTGTGGATAAAAGGTTGTCTTTGTAATAAGTGCAGGCTCAATTTTTTTGACGCACACCTGATTCCACTCGCAGGCTTTACTCGTGCATGCAACTTTAACTCCCAAACGAACACATGCCTCCAATTTAAAAAGCACCGCAGCTACGTGTGAGCATGACTCACCAAGACTGAAAACAGAAAAAGTAGAAAAATGGCTTAATTGTAGATCAACTTACAGTATTAATACAAATGAGTGTCACATATAAGGAATCAGTGTAAGTATAATCAACCACTTACCCTGCCATACAGTCGCAGTGACCGGCCATGACTGACAGTACGACATCTTGTCATTCGAATACACACGATCTTCGCGGTATTTTCCCCCACGCTGACTCCACCCTCGCCACACCAGACCACGCCCCCCACATACATCTCATAAGCAATGCAGCTCATTTACATGTTGTGAACTTGAAATGAAAATTGAGAAATGGAAAATAGATCGCAAGCAGGTGTCAGTTTTAATTGTATTTATCATTTTGGCATACATTGTGCACATTGTCAGGAAAAGGCAAAGTCAAAGTGAAGTTTGCATCTTCATTTTCCAACTAACATTTTCATTTTTGGCAGTATACCAGGATGGTAATGAAAATGAAATGACAAATAGACATTTTCAATTTATTTTTTATTTTTGTCTCAAATGTATCGTGTTTATCAGGAAAATTAAAAGCCAAATGTATATATTTCATTTTAATTTTAAATTTGGCAGGATAATTGCACTGACACTCGTGGCAAAATGAGTTTTTCATTTTAATTTCACTGTTTTAATTTAATTTTCTTTTTGGCAGGAAAAGCCCCCATAAATCGCACTCTGTTCCAGAACAAAACCTAGAGGAGGTGGTCTCGGCTCGTTTCCAATCGAACCCGGGAGCCAGGCCCGGGTTGGTTTATCGGGAGGATTTCCGGTGGGCCGTTAACGTTTTGGGCCGGTCTGAATATAGGTCTGAAGCTTAAATATATTGTTTCTTAAGTCCCATTTGCTGCGCTCTCGCGGCGCGGCAACAGCCTGGGCTGTGCTGTCGCGGCCCATTACTCGCAGTTTCCCAAATATTAACAAATTAGCACTCTCAAAACTGTTCGGAAGTCGCAACTAAGTCTATATTTGCAATAATCTACGGGAGTAGCCTAAATGAACAACCCCTTCTCCAGTTGAACGGCCCTGACGAACTATGTAGGCTATGCAGCAGAGACATGTAATAGGTTAATAATTAATTTTACTGTAAGGTAATAACCCCCGATATCAAAAGCCCTCAAAAATAAAATAGGCTATCTTTAAAATATGTAGCCTATTGGGTCCTCCTTTGAAGATAACGTCCAGTTTCCGTGAGTAAGTAGCCCTGTGAGAGAAACTATAGAGGAGCGTTAAATCCGACAGACAGAGAAAGTGCACATTTACAGGGCCCATCACTATTATGGTAGCCTATGGTATAAGATATCGTGGCAAGTTCGGTTGGCTACGCTACATTATGTGCAGAAATGAAATTGCCTGGATTTAGTGAGTAGCCTAGCTATTCAAGGCATATTTTTTTCTTCTTGAAATTGGATATGAAGTGGGCCTATGAATGAAATTATTTCCAGATTCCACTCTGATATATAGGTAGCTATAGCCTACAAGTCTGTCAAATTCAAGCACAATAAAAAATGTCAAACTAGCAACTAACATTTTTATTAGCTCAGGGAAAGGTATTCTTATATGATCCTATCTAGTGAACGCGTATCTCAACCTGTCCTTCACTTCCTATAAATGTCATATGCAATGGTTACTTACGGCAGAGAATGTCTAATAAGGGGAGAACGACCACTCGCTGAATACTTCCACATGGTACTGCAACTAGAGGGCGATCGCGAGCAAGTGGAATGAATGGAGGTTAATTGAGTTTCTCCTAAAATCCACTTTTCTCTGGATATAATTTTTTTGTGTAGAAATCGGAATATTGCATGTGAAAGGGGGATCAAGGAAAATACACACGGCTGAGTATTAGATTTTTTAAGTCCCTTGATTGCTCTAAAAAGCCTTTCAAATGACGTCATTCATTAGCAGGGTGCTAGTGTGTTATGGGCAACAACGACCAAACCTGTGAGAAACCAAAGGGCCATAAGTAATTGTTCATTCAACTTTCGACCTATAACCCATATTGAGCTTGCAGAAACTAAAATCCAATCTTCGATTTTTAATGACAATCAGGTGAAACAGACCAATTTAGCCGTCTAGCCCCATAGACCCCCATTGTTTGATCACTTGCTCGTGATCGCCCCTAGTGGAACTGCAACAGGAACTGCAGATACAATGTAGGTACAATGGAGTTAATAGGAAGTGGACCGGCTCTCCATAAATGGGCTCTGCTTACGGATAGACAGAAGACAGGCTAGCTATTAATAGCAGAATAATAATTACCTTTAGCTTTAAGTCACTGATACCCAGGATGGTGGATGCAGCCTTGAGAGTGGCAGTACGATTTGCACTATTTCTGAAATATAAGTAGTCCTGCAGGTGGTCTCTGAAAGTGGCCATGTATTTCATATTATTTGATCAGTCTTTGCAGGCAAGGGCCAGTCTGTGGGTAGCACAGGCCACGGTCACAAGTTTGGGGAAGCTGTCTGTTAGCTGCTTTGCAACCCCATTCCCACGCCCTAGATTTAAACAACAATGTTTAGATACAGTATTTAGGGATTCATCTGCCAAGATACTCACATGGTTTAAATAATTACCTGTCATTACGGCTGCCCCATCAGTCCTGAGCCCATACAGCCTCTCTGTTGGGACACCTTTTTGTAATAGTACTTGTTTTACAGTCAGCTTTTCCGTCAGGTGCAGCTACAAGGTCCAAAAATTGATTGTAAGCCTTTCCCTCTTTATCCATGTATCTGTGAGAAAAGCATTTAATATCCCCAGTTCTTCTACAGTGACCAAGATGTATGTAATTTTACAAAGAAAATAAATGCATACCTGACATGCAGATATAGCTGCCTGGACACAGACACATCTGTGCTTTCATCAATCTTTAAGCTTATTGCCTGTGATGACCTTATGGCCATCAGGATAGGCTCCTCTATTTGGCGAGATAAATTCTCAAGCATTTCATCGATGATACGATGTGACCTGTAATTATTCATGTCATCAATCTAGAGATTTGGAAAGGGGGAAAAGGTATTTAATAACTTATTCAAAATAGTCAATAATGTAGAGATTAAATGTATGTTTAGATAATGGATATTTGTCTTAAGGTTTAGGGGTGTTTGTTACCTTTATCTTTTAAAAATAATCACATCCCAAAAGCTCTGCCAGGCTCAGAAGCTTTGGGTAGTGTGTATGATGGGCCTGTTCATTTTTTACAAGCCAGTAGAGGCGCTTGAAGCCACCAATGATGGCCTCGTGCTCTATCACAATAGTAGGCTCAAAAGAGTCCATTACAGAGACACCTGTAAATGCCAAAATTGTTAGAAAAATAATTAGGGTGTTACTATTATTATTTTTATTATTATTATTTATTATTATATGATCTGGTATTGGAAATTAGCAGATGCAAGAGATGCCTGGCATCTGATGCTCTCCGGGTGGTGCTCTGTGGTGATGTGCCGCTCTAAATAATCTTTTCTATAGGTAATGGCCCCAACCTCAACAAAAACCCTATTTGTGGCACCTCTCTTGGGCGCAGGCTTGTGCTGCCTGCAGTCTACAAAACATCCCTTTAAAAACACATCATAATTAATCAAATTAGTCAGTCATTCCACAGTCATATTGTGATTTTTAAAAATCATATTACATGTATTACATAAATGCTAACGATATAAAAAGAAGAATCAATATATATCTATATTACCATGGCTTAAACTGAGGCATTTTCAACCACTCAGGGTTGAATCCAGTGGTCCTGTGTTTGGTTCCTTTGGGTGTTGCCAAAGTCCCATATAAACAGAAACAGTGCATGTAATGTGCATAATGCAGGGTGATTATTAATATATTTTTTTAGGTTGACTTGATCTGGTGTTACTCCTCTACCCTCACTGCATGGCTTCATTAACCAAGAGAGTAGAGGATAAGCCGAATCACCCAGAATCAATAACGGCACCTCCACTCCCTCAAACTCTTCGGATATCTTTGGAAGGAGTGTGCCTCTCTCACCTCTTTCATAGAAAGACGTAAGTGCAAAGACACGAGCATCGTGCACTTTTCCAGGCCGCCCAACATTAATGTCCCAGAACCTCAACCTGTGGTCCACAACCCCTGTAAAATTATAGAATAATGACCCTTCCTGTTCAAGTAATCGGCTGGTGTATCAGGTGGAGCTCTGATGTTTGTATGAGTACCATCTATAACAACTGAGGGAATCGTTTGTCCCGGAAGCCTTGCGCCATCAACCTAAATTCTACCACAGACAATGTTTTAATATATTTAGGTTTCATGACCACATTGATGGCAGTCACTACTTCCTGAGTTAAAGCACAAAATGTGGACAAGCCAACGGCAAATAAATGAGTGAAGGAGCGGTACTCCAATGTGGTTGCCAGTCTCCAGATGCAGATAGCCACCCAAACTTCTACTAGAACTGGCTTTCTGTACTTGGTTTTGTCACGTGTCAACCACGGCCGGAAGGTATCACATGAAATGTTTTTGTTAGCTGGGTATACTCAGGAGAGGGAGAAGTTGGATAGCTGTGTGTTTGCAGTGTAAGTGATTTGTTTTAATTCCTTTCCCTATGTGCTACATTACTGCAAGTGCAAATATCCTCTTTTACGTACCTTATCCGTTTTCTGAACAGTTATTGGCTGTATGCATCCGTTAGAGCTAGCCTTCTCCTGCGATTTTGTGTTGCAGTCTGCCTTCTCATCCGGTGTAACAGCAGCAAATTTTCAGTGTCGTCTTGAATCATGTTCAAATTGAACGTTTTGTTATGTAGTGCACTGGTATGCCAACCAAATGATTGCAACCAAAGCTATCAATAGGTGGATCAGTTGGTAAGCTATCAATAGGTGGATCCATTCTGGTAAGCTAGCTGCCAGCTAGGCTAACAAGGCTGCTGTCAAAATGTGACCAATCAGAGAACGTAGCATGTGTGGGTTTGAAAAGCTCACTTGTGCTTGTTTACATCTTTTCACGTGTGCTTGTTTACATCATTTACATCATTTGCAGGGTTGCCAACTCTCACGCTCCCGCCGTGACACTCACGATTTCAGCATCACTCTCACGCAGACATAAGAAATGTCACGCCAAAATCCATTCTTCTTTTTCTTCAACCCGTTCATAATCAGTTGGTGACTAGACCACAGCAGAGCATATTGTAGACAGAAGACGAACTTAAGGCATGTATATAGATCAATACAGTGGCGTAACTATCGTAGGTGCAGCCGGTGCGGTCGCACCAGGGCCCGTGACCTCCCGGGGCCCGTCGCTAACCCCACCCCGTTTTTTTGTTTGTTTTTTTTAGAACTTCACCATTAAGAATCAAACTATCAAATAAAAACGGCTAAATCAAATTACCATCTTTCTTTGTCGTCATACTGTTTCGCCAGAGTATCTTTCTTTCTACTGAGATACAGCAAGGATTTCTGGGTTGGCGAGTGATTTGTTGTGATTTTTTGAATGAATGGTGGCTGCACATTTCAGTCATCAAAATGCCGTTTAAACACAAGAGCGGCTGCAAGAAGCGGCAGGATCGTAAAGAGCAAGGGGAAAGGGTTAACCTGACTTTCGCCAGATCCTGTAGTTCGCTGTCTGCTTCACACAAGGATCTGGGACTTCTCGATAGGAGATGTATTTATGAAGGTGGGTCCTTGTAAAACATCCTCGCATGTGATTTGATAAACCACTTGCCTGTTATCTTGAATGACGTGATAGGCTTCTTCAAGCTCTTGCCAAACCCGGTCGGAAGAAGAGTAAAAACATCCTTGCCACCAATAAATGTCTTCAAAACTATTCTCTGTTAATCTTTTAAAGAATAAATACTCGATAGATTCGACAAAACGGTTGAAATAGCAGAATCAATGTCAGCACAAGACTCCTCGCTGCGTGCCGCCATTGTTATTTGAATCAAACACTCGCTTCGGCGCTCCTGATTGGTTGCTCATTTTTTGATCACTGGCAGGGGTTTGGATTGCCCTCGCGTCCAGACCCTTGTGTGGAGCTCAGCGAAACGCCTCTGGTGGAGCATGGCGGAACTACAAGGGTCTGGCGAGAGTCAGGCTAGGAAAGGGTGGCAAAACTCCCGAAATTAGACCAATTTGGATTTTTCAGCAAGAGTGACCGTGAGGACAGGACACCTAGCAGCAGCAGCAGTAACTGTGAACAAGCATGCAACAGGTAGGCTAATCTCAGGAGCAGGCTATCAGCCTAGCATCAAACATGCAACATGTAGGATAGCCTATGTAGATAGGCTTGTAGTAAGATTTGAAACGTTAGCATTTCTGACCTGGTGATGGTAGTAAAAAGGATAGTTGTTATTTCAATATGGTAGTTTATTTTGTTTGTGTTGCAGTCATGAAGTTGGTAGTAGCGCAGGTGGCCCAACTGTAGACGACACTGTTAGTGGTCCAGACCAGGCAGAAGCGACAGTCGGTGGCAGTGCTGAACAGGAACAGGACAGGAGCAGGGGAGAAACGTTATCCCACAGACAGGGGACATTTTGAAGAAAATGTATTGGACGCTTCCAATAAACGTTACATCTTAACTATGGGTTCTTGTAAACCGAGCGGTCCTTTCCCTAAAAATCAGCATAATCGCTGTTTTTCTGATGTGTTTTATCATAAGACCACAAAGGCCGGTATCAAATTGCCGCGGAATTGGCTTTGCTATTCACCAAAATGGGATTGTGCATACTGTGAACCATGCTGGCTGTTTGGGGATCACAGTTCACCCCATTATAACAAAGCATGGGTGAATGGAGTTCGTGATTGGGGGCATTTATCTCAAAAATTGAATCCAGGCTAGATACTATACAAAGTGAGTTTTGTATCAACCAATATGACATTAAAATTACTTCATTCATTCAATTCAAGAAATGAACAAGTCAAAATCTATTAAGTACCTTGTGGCTTTACAGATAAGCATGGATTAAAGTTTTCCGTCATATGACGGATTTCCGTCAACCGGAGGCGCTAGAGGTCAATGATCATGAGATTGATGCAGATCCGGGGAGAAAATATTTGGGGGGGGGGGATGCGGCGCGACTTCCCTTGCAAGCTGCAGTGATGGTTACACCTCTTGTTGAACCCTGTTTTGTGATAGGCCTGTGTTTTAGCCTATGTTAAAATCTTCGTTGTGCGCAAAATAAATAAATAAATAAATGCGGTCGTGCAACTGCGTTGATGAACATTAGGCTATATACTACTAGGCTACTACTATTAGGCTGCTGCTGCTACTACTAATAATAATCATCATCATCATCATGATACAATAATAAACGAGAGAAAGGCCAATTGACACAGATGAAAGAACAGTCTTGATTTATAGCCTACTTTGGAGCCGCATGCTTAACATAGCCTATTAGGCTTTTGTAGGTTAAACAAGCGTTGCAGAAGTTCAGGAAAGCTGTCGTTTTTTCGGTTTAATTAGTCTATGATTTGGGCTAATTATTCTTCATAAAAGTAAAATGAAAATAAACAGTAGTTTCGCCAGTTGTAATAGTAAGCTATAGAATAGCTTCAGGACAGACATCCACGCACTAGCTGCGCGAAGTTCTGCGTTGTTTGCGATGACTTCTTGTCCGCACTTGCTAGTTCCCCGATCTCATCAAATTAGACTACTTAGAGGTCGGCAGTGTTGGGGAGCTTAAAGATGAATAGTCAAAAAGAACATGGCTATAGCCTACTTTCGGTCATTATTCATATTAATAGAGTCGGGTGCGCCCGAAACGCAGAGACAGACAACGGAAAAGTGTGTGTCTGCGCCACGCCACTATTAGGCTATCCTACTGTTTAGTTTAACTGCTAATTTCTCTAAAAATAATTATAATAAGCCAACAAGGTTAATTTATACAATTCAAAAGGATCCAGTAGCTTAGGCTATGTCTATACAGTTGGCCTAATTTGTCTTCTTCAAAGAGAAAGTCGTAGGTCCGTTTCCAATAAACGAAACTTTTATATTAGGAGTCCTATGACTGACGCGTGTTCTTATAAAAACGTATTGTCTTCCAGTTAATATTCTTGGATGTTTATTGTAACAAACAGCACAGTTCTCATACAATTGACACGACCAACACGGTCAGAAATACCGTGGAACTCCTAACATTTCTGCCGTGCATCACGTTCTCCAACAACTAAAACGTCTTAAAGCGACATGCACCTTTAATTAAACAACATGTCACCTAATCACACTAAGTAAAGTTACACCAAACTATATCCTGACATCAGCAAACATCAGAATTCTTTAGCATATTACATTTCAAATCAATTATTCCAAATCTTCAATAACAGAGGCCTATCTGACGGTTAACCTATGGCTGTGAGTTTTCATGCATGTCTGGTGAGGATTGAGGAATGTTTTGGAGACATACGTGCATTTTAGGCATAATGCTGGCCCTAATCTCTGATTGAAAATGCACAGAATTTATGCATTTACATAACAGTTTTTTTTTTTTTTTTGGGTGGGGGGGGGGGGGCAACGGGCTATGGCCGGCCCTCGGAGCACTCTTAATAAGCAACAGTGTGCAGTATTGAATAGCTAGGCCTACTTTAAAATGTGTTACTTGTAAACGGAGGGTACAATTAGTCTGTATGGCCCTATTTAATGTAGGTCTGCGCTAAGGCCCTTTGATTTGCCTCACTTGCGTGAGTCATTTTTTTATTTTTTTTTTGGACAAAAAAAATTTCAGTCAGATTTTTTCACTTTAATCCATGGATCAGTTTTTTTCACTTTAATCCATGGATAAGCATTAAAATAGGGGTTTTACTAGCAGTAGGCTACATGTAATTAAACTCTACGCTACAGCTTAAGTCATCCGTCAGCGCGTTTTTTGCGCCGACGGCGACAATTTTCAATGTAAAGTCTATGTAGCTCAGCGCTCCCAGCGCTGAGCGCCCTCGGCGGAAAAAACCTGTCGGCGCCAACCTTTTTTGTCGCAGCGCTTAGAGCGCTCAAAGTTGAAATCTGTTCAACTTTTAGAACAGCGCCGGGCTCGTCAATGGCACTTCTCTTTATAAACCGTCTCTGGTTTTGGTAACTTAGCAACAATAAACACTTATCGAAGCGCCGAGAGGAGGAGGTTGTGGGCGCTCTGGCTGTAAAAAACGTGTTTGGTGGACACAGCACCTTACTCTTTCAACCAATTCCTAAACAATAGTAGACACTTGTTGTGACCACCTCAATGCTTGATGAAATAAGTCATCGTAGACAATAAATACATTGAACAGATATTACAAGTAAAATGAAATGCAACCATAAATAGTGAGAAACAGGCTAGTCGAAATCCAAGACATGACGTGTCTATGTGGGTTTTAGTAGCCAATGTGATTAAATACAGGTCTGAATTGTAAAGGTCTGAGTTGGAACAAAATGACATGTAGCCTGCAACAGAAGACTAGGCCTACTTAAATTAAAACTGAAACAATTTGAAAGAAAGAAAACATTTTATTGACCTACAGGCAACAGATCAGTGAACAATAAACAAACGGAAAGAACACATAAAATGTTGGCTAGGCATCGACCTAGACCTCGGCCTCGTCCTGGGCCTGGTTAGCCCGGTTAAAACGCCTCCTCGCCGCGCCACGGTCAGATTGAAAAACCGAATGGCATGCCTCTGGATATCCGTATCCGATGTTGACCGACACAAGCTATTCAGACGGACAGTACCTGCAAGCAGAATACATATTTTTTCAATATATTATGCATTAGACCAGCAGGGGGTGCCCGGTCACAAACAACTAACTGACTTGCATGGCAGAAACCACGCTCCAAATCAACAAATGCTTATATAATAATGCTGATAGTGTATGTTATTGTATGTGATTGCCAGTTCGATCCCCGACCAGTCCACGGCTGTTGTGCCCTTACTGCTTCCCGAGCGCCGCTGTTGGGCAGGCAACTGCTCTGGGTGTGCTGTATTCACTGCGTGTTGTGTGTTCACTAATTCACGAATAAACCAAATTTCCCCCAAGTGATCGAAAAAGAATACGCTTTAGCCTACCTATACTTAATATAGAACAATACAGGCTGAGGTCTGTGCTCTCTGAGTGCTTTTCTATTTGTAGGCCTACATGTGTCTTTCGCGTATTGGTTAATGGATTGTAAAGGATGATGTTCGATGTTTATTATAAGTGCAGGTTAGTACAGTCAGGGTCAGCTTGTGCGGTCACGTTTTATAGGCACGGTGATACGTTTTTTTCTGGCCTCAAAAGTGCGCTTGTATGCTGTATAATTGGATGTTTATTAGAGATAGGACGTTTAACCCACTTCAAAATAGCATTTAATGCCTTGCATTTTAGTGATTCCCAACCGGGCACACTGCAGGGGGTACGTGAACATTTCAAGGTGACAAGTAAATACAATAATCCCGTCAAAAATGATAGGCCTACTGCGCGATAGATTCCCTAAGAGACAAGTCTGTGGCACAACCGCGCCAAAATCCCACAATCAAAACATTGTTGCATGTTGCATACCCTACATGTTGCATATCCCCCGTTCTGCAACTTACGCACATATGGCGCGATGTGATTGTGTGAACCCAAGTTCACGATCACAGGCAAACGCTCGCGAACAGTTTTCAAATCCACAGACGTTCTTGACTAACGTTACGGAGGCGAACGGTCAGTATAGAGGTAGTGCGCCTCGACGCTGGACTGCTGGAAATGTGCGAGGATGGAAATCGGGAAATACATCTATGCAAGTATTACATTTCATTAGCATGTCACACAACACCTTAAGTTTATGATTTGTCTGCCATGTTCTGCCATGTTTGCCGCAATAATAGCTTAGTTTTCGTATTTTTGTACATGGTTGCGATTTAGCTGTAATTGCCTGCCCTTAACTGTGTAGCTGCTATCGATAGCTAGCGATTGTAGCTATGTCTGCTCGGAATTCTCCTCCATGAAGAAGGCTGTAATTATGTCAAACTCCCAGATAAGACATTGGTAATCAAAATGGCTTATTATAGCTGCTGATAATGGTAGCCAGCACATGGTGGCTAGCAGGCTGTCACATTCTATGCGCAGCTTGTGGCGTCAATGTTGCAAATCGCCGGAATTACTGTTGCTACTGTAACATTTCTCCACAGTCAACGGGCTACAGTTTGAACAGTAACAGTCAATGGCGTTGAAGCAATACATCAGCATTGAATTACCGGATGATATTTAAAAAGTAGCTTCTAGTGGAATTATTTTTGGTTGACCTGGAAATTTTGAATTGGTAATAAAAAAAAGTTATGGATGTGATGTTGGACACGAATTAGCCGCTGATGGTTGTGTCAGTGTATATTAGCTAGCCTACCTCGTAGCTTATAATAAAACACCTAGATGGTAGATGTAGTAGATGATGGAAAAAAAAAAAAAACTTTGACAAGAACAATATGACCGCTACGTATACGCTACCTAGCGGCGGTCATAATTATTTGGCAAAAAAAACGTTGTCAGGGTAATTAGGCTACACAATAAGTCAGCATTCATTTAGTTATCGGATGGTATTAAAATTAATGGAATTATGTTTGGTTGACCTGGAAATATTAAATTGGGTATCAAAAAGTTATGTATTTGATGTTGGCCGCGAATTCAGCGTGTTGATTGTGTCAGTAGCAGTAACGTCTAAAGACGGAATGCCTGAATGTAAGAAGTTGCATGAGTTGTAAGAATCCACGTCGTTCTATTAATCGTTACATAATTAAATAGCCTTCCAATCAGTTAAAGCGGAGCTTTGCTGCCAATGCTGAGTTTCAGTTTCTCTCGCGCAGACGCACACACGGATGCATTGAATGAACGTTCATACCAGCACTTAAATTACTTACGGTAGAGTAGAGTCTTGGCAGACATGTGGTTAAATGCGCTCTTGCCATTTGCCCCCTTCCAGCTGATGTTCTTCGCCACTTCCTCGGTGTACATTCGAGACAAAATATTCCAAGCCACCCTCTTCACGTCTTGGCCTCCGATGGTGGCCAAAGAGGAAATCTAAAAGTAAGTAATGAAACACCTTAAAATTACAGACAAGGTATAAAGCCCTGATGTAATAACTTACTACAATCTTTGCCCCACGTCCACCACCACCCCCAGCTGCACTCTACACTGTACCCCCAATCCTCTTCCTGCCACCAACTGTAAAGCCCACATGTCTACATGTGTACATGTAAAAGTGACAGCAGGTCCATTCCATTCTTCACATTGCCCAAAACTCCAATACAATGTTGATCAACAGATTAAGAATGGGATGTCACTTAAATTCATATGCCAGTCAAGACGGGTGACCCAATAATTTTGGCAATATAGTTTAGGTACACCTGGTAATTTTTTCTGAAACTTTTGAGACCTAAGTGTGTGAGCCCTGGTTGAATTGATGTGAAATGACCCAACAGTGACTTGCACACTCCAGTGTAGTACCACTGCCCAATTGGTGTTGAGAGTGAGCAAGAAGACATACCATTCTCTGTCGAGCTGCTCCAGTGGTAGCTTCTTTTAAGAACAACTCGAGCTCATCAACAGCTTCCATCGATTCAACAGGGAGCTGAATAGGGTCTGGAACCTCTGCCTCTGGCGGTGTTGCATTGAGCACTCTGCTGCTCAAGTGATTCACTTTGGCCACCAGCTGGTCCTGTTGTTGTTTAATGTGCTCCAGAAGGCTCAAAATATGGACCTGAGCAGCTGTTGAATATATAGAATAATTATTCCCTCTCGATTCCACGCTCTTACCCTCGCCAAAATGCATCCTAGAGTGTTTTTTGTGAATGTTCCCTTGTCAAACTTTAGTTTAAAAGCCAAAATCTTTATTTTTAGTAAACTGTGTGCACAAACAATGTTCTCAATTCACGTGTAGAGACACTGATGATACTTCAATAAAAGTTTCATGTTGTGTTGAGCCTTCTTAGTGTTTTAAAAATGACGATCATGTATCAAAACAGTGCCTCTACCATTCCTATTCAAAAAAACATTTGACCCGCAAACAACAAAATGATCAACCTTAAAAGTGGCGCTTACAATGTAATTATGCTTTTAACCAAAAGTTTGACTTGGGTACATTCGCAAGAACACCCTAAGATGTATTTTGGCAAGACTTCTGCTTTACGTCCCCCTTGCCGTCAGTGGTTAAAGTGAAGGTATCAGCTTGTAGTTGCAATTATTTCTTACCAAAGCAGGGAATGCTCTCTGGGCCATGTCTCCCACCTCTCCAGGTAGGTCTGTAGACCTGGCTCGGCTCGACCTGTTGCTGGCGTGGGTCGGGGAGGAGTAGATGTGGTGATGGTTGTTGTGATGGTGATTGTTGTGGTGGGAGAGGTGGTAGTCCTTGGGTAGGGGCAGTCCTGCCAGACACTGACTGCATTGTTGAGGGAGGGAGGGAGGGAGGCGGGGGGATGGTGGTAAGATTGAAGGTTAACATAACATATCAATATTGTGCATTCTTACTACCTATGGTTGAACGGGGCATTGATCCCTGTTTTTGGTGTTAGTGTGTGTAACATAAAGCGAAACATAAAGCGAAAACACTGACTTTGCTATTCTCTTTCTCCCAGGCCTTTCTTGTTCATCTTCAGTTTGGAGGTCTGAGGTGCTACACCGGTGTCATATGCATAAGCAGTCAAATGTAGGCTAATATGATGTCTTGTGTTTACTCAAGCAGAGAGGTTTTGGGAATAACCCGGAAGTAAAATATCTCGCTCTGATCCCTCTTATTCATGTGTAGTTTTATAGCGGCATTGTATATTGGTGCCAAAATACATTTTCATTGAAATGCTTCGGACAAATTGGACCTTGTCGGAGGCAAATATAGACGAATATGACGATAGTTCTTTCTATGGCTCTATTTGCTTTATGACCCTGTCAGGGAGGCCTGTCTAGGTGACCCGGAAGTAAAAGACCTGGGAAGTGTAAAAAAAAAAAAAAAAAGCAGGACATTGACAATGTTTGGCGCAAACGTGAATTAACCATGGCTTTAAAAAATAACCAAATAGTTTAGATAGTCAAAACCATGGCACCATGATGTAGTGTGCACTCATAAATAACTACACATTCAACAGCAATCGTAAACTAGTAATGTCTAAATTCAGAGATGGCAATGTACTGCTGACCCGGAAATAATTACTTCTTGAAGAGTTGCGGGACTTATTTTAAGTAATATGAGTCCATCGGAACCAGATCAAACTTCAATTTAGTTGTGTTGAAATAGTTGTTGATGTTCGATAACTGTCATGTTGTGAGTAACGCAAAGGTAGATGTATATACTGACTAAGCAAGCCCCCTGAGTGGAATTACTGTGGCTAGACGTGTACTAGCTTATGTGTTGATGTGCTATGATGGCTATGATGCTCGTACAGACTGCGAAAATAAATTCCCACATGACCAATAAAGGTATATCTACATACTGTGATCCATACAAATCATTTTTTATAAAAGTATCACCTGCTGGTTGCACTCGTTAACATAACGTAGGCTAAGACTATTCATGTATCGATAACGAGCGATCAGTGTGAAAATAGTAAACTAACTGCCTAAAAGATACATAACATCTTCAAACACCTTGTTGTATGCTCATGGCTACTAATAAGATGGCACAGACAAAATCTGTCTACGAAATGTTTTTCTTATTGTACGGACAGGGTGCGATTTGCTATGAGGTAGGGGATTTCCCTCCTCTGGTTTTGATATGTTCCTGATCAATTGTACACTCCCTACAAACTTTTTAAAAATCTAAACAAGTCACACCCTGGCCTTCCCTGATAAAAAAAAAGGACACAGCAAAAGCAAATTGTTGCTGAGTGCACACTGAGTTTCATCAGGATAGTGGGAGTGTTTTGTTTGGGCTATCCAGCATCCACCTTTAGTATTATTAGTTTCTGTTTTCGTTCTTTTCATTTTTTTTTATCCATATATTGGTGATTATCATAATGAAAGCTTATACCCAGCCTTATCAACTATGCAGTACACACATAGCAGTTGTCTTTTTTATTATTATTTTTTTTTTCGTTTCACTCATGAATTGTAACATTTATGTTGCTATAAAATTAAGAAAGTCTTTGAGATGAAGAATCCTTGCATCAACAATCCACTGTAGCCTCCCGTTGGATCCGTCAGAAGTTGCTTGACGGACCATTCCGGCGAGCTGACCTTTGGCTTTGACTCCACCGGCCTGCAGCAAACCACCCCGAGTTAATTACTTATGTTCTTACGTTCTGTTCAATTGAATGAAACGTGACCGTGTATGCTTACAATTCTGTTTACCAAGGTGCCAAGAAAACGACAAAATATGTTCTATCACTACGGTACATCCAAGTCTGTTGACATTCTCATTCTAGTATCAGTTATCAGTTACTGTTGTCATGTGATGCCCAATCATCACTTGTCCCATTGAGTGTTTCGCTACCACCCATGACAATAAGGCAGCTAGTTATATTGTAGCCGTGCGCTGCCAAAAAAACAAGCCACTCTCAAGACGCCCAAGCCCACCCGCTTTAACATGGCTAGTCAGAGCATCATCAAACTCGTGTGTTATTAACTATCCGCACACTATCTTATATGCTTCCGGTTTCGAATCACACTGTTTGTATCACATTCATAAGAAAATATTGAAATAACAAGTCATTTTTTGATTTTGGATTCTCAATTGAATATCAAATGAACGAATGGTACACGGACTATAAGACAGTGTGCAAATAGATTTCCTTTAGCTACGTTTGCACCCTTATCTAGCACCTGTCGAAAATACATGTGCATTAATTTATACACATCAGTTAATTAACTAGACAAAACATGAGGATTCTGTAAAGAAAATTTACTCCAACTATGAAACAATGAAATTGAAAATTGGTAGCCTAATGTTGATCTTACTTCACACAGGTGGAACAGTCCTCAGGCCCAAGCTTCAATAAGCTGCAAATACCTCGTATATACCCCGGTATGTCGAAGTGGCATGACATTCTACTATTCTAGTCTAGTAGATTTGACAGAATAATTGAATGAACCCTTTACTGGTCATGTGCTAAATCGGGGTTGATCGCTCGTCCATGTAATCGGAACCAATAACCAGGGAAATTAATTGGGGACAGTTGAGAACGTTATGTTAATTTGTAGCTTTGAAGTCTTTTGGGAAAATTTTATAACCCGCATGCCATACATTCACAGTGTTGTCCAGATGACCACATGGCACGAATAAATAGCATTTTTGATGATCGTGCTGCTCTGCAAACTAAAATGCTTCTACCATCAACACAGGAAATGTTTCGTAGAATAATTCAGCAAGGAACACATTTCAAAACGGGGAGGTGAAATAAACGATGCTTTTAAATAATATATCATAGTTTTTTTGTTCTTAGATAAGTGATTTCGATTGACAGACGTGGTATTTTAATAAATAACTTGTACAAGGTAGCACAACATTAACATTAAGGTATATAGTTCTAACACTGGATTGTGCGTTTTCTTTTCCACTGCGCTTGGTAGCAACTGGACAGGTAGCCCAGCTCGACAGAACACCGGCATGGCGTTCGCGGTTGGGGAAAAAGCGTCGGAATACCAGATCACAGTCAGCGGATAGACCCAACATTTGAAGAAATGCTAAATCCCATTTACATCGAGTGGAGATATGTAGGCTATTGGTGCATCAAATTCGTAAACGTTTTAATAGTTGAGCTTGCACAAGCGCAGAAACAGGTTTTAAAGGGACAAGCTTGGAGGGTGGGACTTGATAAGCATACATAATAAAAACGCGTTTAAGATTAACATGTGCCATTCTCAATGCGATTTTAAATCGTTTTGTCCTTTAACAACATGTAACTCTACCTGTTATAACCGTCTTGTAAACTTGAATCACATTTTAATACCCAAATATCTAGCTGCGAGTCAACATGTCAATGATACCACAGCTAACTGCTAGCTCCGGGCTAACTGTCTGAAACTAGCACCAAGCACCATACCGCAATGAATTAACACTAATACTTTAACAAATTAAAATAATGGTTACGTCCCGGTTATAGCTGAAATATGCGGAATGGGGATTCAATTCAGCGTGGTTAAATTCACAATGCTAACTTTATTCTAACGTTATGCTACACATAGGCTATGAATTAGCCTATACTGTAGCGCCCAATAAATAGCAACCAAAAAAATCGATGAACATTTTATCAAAAGCCTTCGACATGCATTTACCTAGGTAATGCCCATAGATTATATTTCAATGGCATATAACATTAATAAAATAAAACTTGCACTTACATTTGCCTTTTGGTATAAGCCGCCGCACTTCAGGAGAAGAGGATCCCGACTAATTCCCACACACACAACCCAATCTGAACCGCTATTAAAGGCGCGTCCGAAGTGCGGATCCGTATGTGATCCGTTCTGTGTCCGCCGATTGAAAGCGCGGGCGTGGCCGATTCTGGAGGCGGGGCTGATCCTATTAGCGCAGCTAAAACGAAGCCGACAGTCAGGCGGATTTGCTGACAGTCAGGGGGATCCGCCCCGGAATCCATTGCTGTCTGGGTTACAGTGCTTTTTAAGTTAGGGTTCGCTAGCTAGTTCTAGCTAGCTCGGTTCACAGACTAATTAAATTATTCATTCCGTGTCCTATATAATGATTCATTGGTATCATGGATGATTTTAGGCAGTAACATTGTAATCACAATTGTGTTTATGCTGTTGTTTCTTATTGAGAGAAAGTTTCCACTGTTGTGTTTACTTTTTACTGACTGCAGCGTGACAATTTCTAGTCGCCTGAAACCGACGTCTCGTCAGTGGTAGTAACCCCGTCGAGTCCGCCCACTTCCAGGTCACGGTTTAGGTGGAAAAGCAAAAAGTACTGGTACCGTGCCGTGCCATGTAGAGTCGGACTAGTTTGCCAGTGGAAAAGGGACATTACTGACAATCACATAGATTTTGACCTGCGCTGTTAGTGATAGTGATGGTACTCAAAGGAGTCATAGCTGTGTGATGCTAACAGTGTAGTGTTTCTATTTGTTGGAAATTAGCAGGCCCTTCTCATCCCCACATCCAGATTGGCAGAAGGTATGGGATGGAAAGTGTGTGTCCAAAGATAGGTGGTTAGTCACCTCCGTCCTTCAACAGCTGTCACAGTCCCTGGTGCAGATGGGATGTTGCAGGAATTGACGCATAGGCTACTCCTGACAGCAAACAGATTTCACACTCCTCCTCTCCGAGTTTGTCAAAGCTGATGTTCTTAGATCTTACTGCTTTTCGATAGATGTCATAGCCGCACTAATGGCCTTTCTCTAAGTAATCAGTAAACATCAGCTTGATGCTGATGTCACTGGGGAGATACCGGCAGCAGGGTGCATGCTCCCTCCTATAGTGACTGACGGTGGGATTGAAAGACTCGATATGAGCATACAAGGGTTCCAGGTGAAGCTTGTTTGCAGGCTCATGTCTCCCTCTCTTGGTGGGGCTAGGGCTGATGTTAGTTCTTTGCCCATCACTGACAGCAACATGCTATCATTTGTTGGATGATAGCCTAGGGTAGATAGGAAAAAAGTTTGCATACTTGCTGTGGGTTCCCATCTGCATCTTTCAGCTATAGATGAAAGACCTGCTTTGCCTGCTTTGGTTTGCACAGACCTTTGCCCTTGTGACTTGGCTGACACAATGAAATTCAAAGGCTCTCATTTCTTTGTATATAATGTCCCAGAAATCCCGCCATATCTTCCCTCGGTGGTCCTCTGAAAATTTGGCAGAGCATTGCCGCCGACACTTGATTCCACATGGGGCCCTCAATGGTGGTCTTCTGATGGGCTCTGGAAGAGGAGCAGGAGTTGGTGTTGCTGTGGCCTCACTGCTTGGGACAAGCTCCTGGACAGACCAGGGTTGAGGGGTTGTCATCTCTGGGGCTGAGACTGGCGCAGCTGGTGGAGGTTGTGGGTCAGGTGTATTGATAAGCTCAGGCAGTGACATGGAGGGCTCAGTAGTCACAGAAATGAGGGCAGACAGTGCATCGAGGGAAGGCCCTGCTGTTACCAGTGAGAGTGGAAAGGAGTCTTCAAAGACTGCTAGGGTGGCATCTATGGAGTTAAATTTGTGTCAATAATATTTGTAAATGTGCATACAGTGATCCACAAGTATTACTTGATGCGTGTTTTGATATCCACAAATAAAATAAATTAATTAATAAAACAATATATTTTACAAATTAAAAAATCTAATTTGTAACTCGTATATATATATTTTTAAAATATATATGTGTATTTGTAAATATTATGGAATTTGTAAAACTGGAAATTGCCTTTGTGAATTGTCATTCAGCATTTGTGGAACACATTTCTCGCATTCCACAGTTACGGATTTTTGACACATTCTTTGCGTGAACCAGCGCTCCACAGATCCACAAATACCAAAGATTCAAGAGCGCGTTCGTGGATTCGCCCCGCTCTAGAATCTTTGATTTTAACTGCACTTCCTCAATGGGTTTTCCTAAAACCGGTTTAATCCAACAATGGACGGACATGGGCAAGGTCAGCCGCCGCCACCATCCTCTGTAAGTATACACATTTCCTTGCCCTACATTTAGATGAGACTTCTTCTTATTGTCTGACGATATTCAGGGTGAGAGTGACGGTAAAAACAACATCTGAACACCCTAAATAAATTGTCGGAATGAACGGCGGATACCAAATAAATTATGTAGCCGTTAGCAAAAGAAGGGGTCATCCTTATGTTCCCCGGTTTTCCCAACAATGGTCCTATGTTCCCCGGTCACAATACATACCGGGGAACATAGGACCCTTTTTTGGAAAAGCGGGGAACATAGGACCCTTTCTAAAATTTAAGAAAAAAAGGGTCCCATGTTCTCCAGTCCCATACAAAGTGGGGAACATAGGACCTGGGGAACATAGGTACACTCCCGCAAAAGATTGGCAAGTGGCTAGGCTAGAAGCTGACGTTACGAACTCCGGCTGGTATAGCATTAATTTGAATAAATCTACCTACCCTTTTATATGCTGATAATCAGTGTCAGAAGAAGCATAATAGGTCTAGTCATTACTATATACAGGCATGCAAACTCCTCGCCTTTTCGAGTTTGTAAGCCATGCATAATGTAAATGTACATTTGATTTTCGAGTCACAGGGCCCAGATCATTAGCCTAATCTGTGCCTACAGGGTACAGTTTAACATGTAGTATGAAGACAGTGCACATTACTTTATTCGTTAGTTACACTAGTACAACTACTTGGTTACACTAGTACAATATGCCACAATCTGTTGTAGGCTAGGCTGCAAGGTTAAAACTTGTAAAACCAATTTTACAAATGAAAGGGTATTATCTACCCTATTTTATATAATAACATTAGTTTGTTGATTGTCTGGTTTGGTCCAACAAATATTCAGACTTATCCTTATACTTTATTATCTTCATGTGTAATAACTTCAAGCACAGAGAAAGAAAGAAATCGGGCCCTCACTAGAGGCCTGCACGGGCCTAAAATTTCAAGCCCGGCCCGGCCCGGACCTCTGGCAATCAGGCCCTAACCCGACCCAGCCCGACAAATTAAGCAATTACTGTGCCCGAACCCGAACCCGAGCCCGACTAAAATGGTCCTCTATTTAGACATGACGGTTTCCCGACACTTCGGTTGCGCAATAGTTTCTCAGAAAGCCGACTTTAACAACTAAACAAATAATACTTTTAACACACGATTAACCCTTGCAAATGTGGCAAAGTGAATGGTTTGCTTAATTGACACATGTCGACTACGCCACCTGAGGCCCTTCCCCTCAAAATATAAACTCTTTTAGACTGGTTAAGCTACCAGGCAACACAGGTTCGGGGTCACAGAAAACCAGAGAGAAGTGTGTCCAAAAATAAACTCTTTATTACAATTAAGAACATAGGGAGTGAGTTCTCTCCAGTGTGGGTTCGCTCAAGTCAGTATTATTCTCCAGTGTGGATTCGCTAAACAGCAGTAGTACTCTCCAGAGTGAGTTCGCTAAAGTCAGTATGGTTCTCCAGTGTGGATTCGCTAAACAGCAGTAGTACTCTCCAGAGTGAGTTCGCTAAAGTCAGTATGGTGGCTATTCAGGGAATGAGACACTCGTGAATACACAGCACTACAATGCACAGCACTCAGTTGTCACAGCAAACAGTGTAATCATCACAATCACTCACGCAGGCTTATGGTGACAAATCATGACACGCAGTGCAACAAGCTAAGGAATTAGCCTCCATAACCGAACTGAATTCGTAGTCACTCGTGAGCAAACAGCAGCACACCTGTCGTCACTTCAGTTAATCAACGAGGGCTGACTTCGTGGTGGCTAAACACAGCCGACTCACACACGGAATAAAACAAACACAAACACAAAACAGAACTAAACAAAACAGCAGCGTTCGTCGGAACTGGGACCAAGACGCCTTGATGTTGCCGCCCCCTGTTACGCCCGAGATCTGCTACACAAAGAACATACGATTAAACCCACACAAGTTTACATATTACTTTAAAAACGTTTAACGTGACCTACCGCTCTGCTGTGGTCGGTCATAAGGCCCATGTTCAGCGACTAACTGCACTCCTAAACCCCAATGTTTGAGTTAGCCCACTGACTGATACAAACGTAGCCAACAACAAACACAATACTTCCATCACCTACCGAGAAGTCGGCGGACACACGGAACCGGCCAGAGGTGAAGCCAATACGGGGAGCGGCGAAAGCTGGAGTCAAGCAAACGATGTAGCTACGACGCTAGCCTTCAACATAAAAGCTAAAACCTTATAGCCGCTCCCACGTACTGATTGGCTCACCTCCAATTTCCCAGAGCCACTCAGAAGGGCATTGCCGAGCTGTCTAAGGGGCGTGGACCTAGTCCTGCTACACAAAGACAAGCATTCATGAATTTAATTAGACCTCAATGTCGAAATAACGGGATGTCGCAAAAGCAGCATGTAAGATATGCAGGATAAATCTGTGTGTGCGCCGCGGGAGTAAAAATGAGCAGCACACACGAGCTCCTTGCCCATAGACAACTTAATAAGCACCGTGTAAATAAATAAAGGAATTGAATCACTTTGATTTGAATCGAATATTTATTAAATAACAATCAAATAGGCTAAATGTGGGATATTGAACCTAATAAAGGCAACAAGTGCAAGTAGGCTGACCGCTTCCTTCCAACACAGCTATTAATAGCCAGTAACAAAGTAACAGAAATGTAAACACTCACATTTGAGTTGCAGGTCCCAAAAACACAGGCAAACCAACCTATTTACAGTCCATCCATGAAAGGCTAGTTCATTTCGCTGCACTGTGCAGGAAGAGAATGGCGTCCACTGTGGATGGCTTTAGCGAGGTACGCCTCACTTCCAGCGTCCGGCCCGCGGTGCTGAAATTCCGCTCACTGGCGCTGCTGCTTGCGGGGACACTCAAAACAAACCGCGCAAGTGTGGCAAGCATAGGAAGAGTTGCCTCATGCCGTTTCCACCATCCTAGAAGGTCGCGGTCATTCCCTTCCTGGCTGTGATTCATGTTGAGGTACAGCTGGACCTCATCCACAGCGTAATCCTCTCGGGCGATGTTCTCCCACTCTGCTTCATAATCTGACGAAGACCTCCTTTTGGCAGGTGGCTCAGCGTCTGGGTCAACGTCGCAACCACCAGGTCCAGCAGCAACTGCTGCATCGTGTACATCCTTGTAGAGGGAGACGTAGCGTCTTGCCTCCTCGAGGGTATCAGCTCTATCGTCTTCAGTCAGCATTCGAAGCTGGCTGAATTTAGGCCAGAGGAAAATGGCCAGTCGGTGTAGTGGGTGAATTACCACTTTCTTCATCATCCACTCTAGGTGACGCTTGCGGATGGTGGCCTGGTGTGGTACATAGATGGAATAAGAGACAGATTAAATAGGGTACATTTTATTATAGCTAGATTTTTTTTTTAAATTACCAATTTAACCTACGTTTTTTACCTCTAAAGATAGTATGATATCGTGTTAAATGTGTAACCTGTTACCTTGAGTTGAGTTCACGAAATGATTGTGTTCCTTTAAGGGGAACTGGGGGGGTGGAGTTTACGTGTGTGCGCGTAAGTGCGGTTCCGAGTGAAGTTGGACATAGAGTTAGGTGCGTGATTATAAGCGTGAGTTGTGGCTGTAACAGCAACTCGTTTGATATTTGCTTAATAAAAAAAGCTCTGAAGTTTCCCTAAAGTGTCAGTGGAGTATCACAATATTATTAAATCAGCAGCCCAGTAGCCTACAATAAGACACCATGAGATAAAATGTTAGACCTACCTGATAAGGGGTCGCTTCTTGGCTTGCAGTGGTGAAGGAGCCTCCCGTGCCACAGTACCACAACATTTAATGTTGGGTACAGTTCGCCCTCTAACTCCCGCTGGGCTTCGTAAAAGGGATGAAGGAAGTCCACCATGAAGTGCAGCACATCGGGAGATACGTCGGTGATGTAGTGGAAGGCTTCTTCCCGGTCCTGCAGCCTCTCCAGTAGCTCTGGATATACCGCTTTGACGGACTCCAGAGTGATATACTGAGTGCTGTAGCGCGTCTCGCACATTTGCTTGACGGTCCTGGACAGCTGGCTTGCAATCCCACTCTGTTTCAGATACCGGACTAAGGCCTTTACAGCCAGGAGAGTCTCTGCGACTTCTGGGGTCGATTCAGAGAGCTCTGTCACATTGAGGGCATGTCTCATGACAGTGTTATAGACATGATCCTGACCATAGACATAGAACGCTAGACAGAGCAACCGACGTTCTGGCCAATGGAAGCAAACGAGACACGAGGCGGCCATCTTGGAAAGGTGATTAATTCCACTCCGTGTAATCGCTTTGGCTGCAGAAATTAATTGTCAGACCATTTTAGTAATAATTCCTCACTACATACCACTAATTTTCACGTTTCTTTTTTGTCATGTGCAAATCTATGCTAAAGGACACACGATTATCTGGTTTTAGAGCAAAATGTTGCACATTTTGTGATTAAAGCTGCGTTTTGACCCACTGTACCATACATCACTCACCTTAATATACTAAATTGCTCAAGGGATATCACCGGGCATCCTCTTAAATCTTAAAGAGGTACCCCTAGCCTACTAGATTCTGCAAAAAAAAAAAAAAAACTTTTACCGACAAAACCAGGTTTACCTAAATTATGGCATTTGGCTGCCGGACTATTATAAGGGGGGAAAGGAGAAAGATGGGAGGGAATCCTATTGAATCCTGGTTGAGACAAATGCAGAGAGCAGATTTATTCATTTATTTTGGATATGGATAATAGTTCATTAGCTGCAATCCTTTGTTTGTTTTATTATGGTTATAGTTATTTAGCAGACGCCTTTGTCCAAAGCGACATACAAATAAATAACTCAAATTAAATTAAACAGTGAATAATTACAAAAATAGGGAGAATAGTAGGCCTAATATCATCAATAAAACTGTATAAAACAGTTGAAATGTTATCATTCACACTACACTGTTATAGGCCTATATTTCATTCAGCTTGCCATAAACCTATTGCAAGGTCATGCATTGCCTGTTGGATTCAACTGCAACTCCATAAAAAGGTCATAGTAAATACAGCACACCAGATTTTAATAAAACAATTTAATTATTTTTTTTTTAAACTGCTGTAATAACACTGGGATGATTATTAAACATTACATACACACACACACACACACACACACACACACACACACACACACACACACACACACACACACACACACACACACACACACACACACACACACACACACACACACACACACACACACACACACACACACACACACACACACACACACACACACACACAGGTGAGGTGATTTGTTTAAACCATGTATGATGCCTGGCTAGATAAACTTAACTTGTGACAGTACTAAATCTTTAGTAGGCTAAGCTACAATCTATTACAGTTTTTGCCCGTTGCTTGAACACATTTTGCAAAACTTCGCTCACTGTGCCAAAACTCTACACATAAGTAAACAGAACACCACACTAGGAAATATACCTTTCACGTCTATGTCAAATTGAAACTCTACTATCAGTACCTAAACTCTGCTATGAAAACCTAACAATCCTTTGTCAAAATGTAACTCTGGTGAAAAAATAAAACACGCTTGCGTCATATGCATACACTTTCAGATCAGGAGGAACACACTAGTCTACTTTATATAAAACACCTTGCTGGAATACATTTAGCAAAACTGTAACCGCTCATTGTGCCAAAATCCTACACAGTAAACATGACACAACACTGGGAACTATACCATTCACATCACTATTTATAATGGCTAAACTGAAAGCTTTTTGTAGCTGGCTGATTGGTGTTCAGTTTTGCAAGTAAGTGCCTTCAAGTGTGTATTTTGAGTGGTTGCAATTGCCCGATGTGTTTTGTATTTTGGTTACATGTGTTTTCCGAATGGCGCCCTGAGATTTCATTTTTGAACAAAGTGTCTTATGTATGAAATAGACAGTATGCAGGACCAAGTTTGTTGCATAATTGCTTAAGGTATGGGTACATGTGTTTGAGGTATGGTACAAAAAGCTACAAGTTGTGTTACTTTAGTCTAAGCATGGGTCTATAGTGCAACGGGCAAAAACTGTAAAATGCACTAGAATGCAGGAAATGGCAAACAGCAGAGGAGCAGGTGGACACTGGGTAGAGGACAGTGGAGGAGCAGGTGGACACTGGGCAGCAGAGGACAGCGGAGGAGCAGGTGGACGCTGGGCAGCGGAGGAGCAGGTGGACGCTGGGCAGCGGAGGAGCAGGTGGACGCTGGGTAGAGGACAGTGGAGGAGCAGGTGGACGCTGGCAGCGGAGGAGCAGGTGGACGCTGGGCAGCGGAGGAGCAGTTGAACGCTGGGCAGCGGAGGAGCAGCTGAACGCTAGTCAGCGGAGGAGCCGTTCAAACTCTCTGCAGTCCTGTATACTCATGGCCCTGCTTTGGTACAATGTCCATCTTAAGATCTGAAATGTTATGAGGAAAAGATGAATTAGTCAAGCAAGTTATTAAGCAAGGAATTTAATAAAGAGAGTGATAGAGAGTAACAATAACATGATGTATATGACTTTAAAAGTGCTAATTTTCTCTTACCTTATGGTCTACTCAGTGACACAGTGTGTGTGTGTGTGTGTGTGTGTGTGTGTGTGTGTGTGTGTGTGTGTGTGTGTGTGTGTGTGTGTGTGTGTGTGTGTGTGTGTGTGTGTGTGTGTGTGTGTGTGTGTGTGTGTGTACTGCTCATATTACACAGAAGTAAGGCCAGTCACTTATGAAGTAAACACTGAGGGTCTAGGAACAACAGTCGACAGCTAGTCAATTCAGATGTAATAGTTCAACACTAATCCCAATATTACCCCCCTCCAGGTGTCAAGTAAGGTTGGAAAGGGGTTTTCACGCATTTTGTATTACACAACATTGCATTGGAAAGCTATACTGTACTAGCCACTGTCCATCTGATTGTCTAACGTTAGCTGCTGACTGTATGTTATCTTACTATTATATTATTTCAACATCTCTTGTTCCTTCATTGCTTCTGTAATCTCGGCTTCATTGAAAATGAGGGCTACCCTCAATGACTCTTCGAGAATAAATAAAGGTTGAATGAATGAATGAATGAATGACTAAGTTGCTAACATTAACGTTAGCTGCTGACTAAAGTTGCTAGCTAACAACGCCCCCCACCCCCAACTCAATGTGGACTGAAATGTTTACTCCTATTGGCTTTTACAATATTTAACTTCAATTACTTACTTCTACTTATGATGTTCAAATATGTCATGTTTAATCAGTTTCATTGCCAAGCAATTCTAGCTAGTTGTACTCTTGTGTTAACCTAGAACGATCAATAGTGCTAGCTGTTAAC
Organism: Sardina pilchardus; assembly: GCF_963854185.1. Classification (NCBI taxonomy): domain Eukaryota; kingdom Metazoa; phylum Chordata; class Actinopteri; order Clupeiformes; family Clupeidae; genus Sardina; species Sardina pilchardus. The sequence goes on from NC_084996.1 coordinate 37,439,586, forward strand.
GATGTCAGCATCTTTAACTCTGTGGTAGCTATCGATAATATGATAATATGCTGTTACAAAATACAAACAATAGCACAGTAATGTTAAATCTTACTTGTGAAGTTATCTTGTTTTCCTCATCTCTGCCGTTCGCTCGTTTGAGTAGGAGTATGCAGCACACCAGCCCGGAATCCTGTATCTTCCGTATGTGTTGTCTCTCGACGTTCACCTCTCCAAGATGGCGGCCGTATTTCTCGCGTCTCAGCAGCCAATGCTCTGTCTAGCGTTCTATGTCTATGATCCTGACAGTCCAGACGTCGGTACGGTCGCAGCGCAGACACAATGTTGGAGCCCTGGTCTGTTACCCACACTACCTTGTCCATCACGCTCGCGTGGAAACCGAGGTTGGACACAAGCTGCTGCTGCAGTTCGGTACCCGTCTTAAGCTCGTCAGAGGGGAACTTGGCGGTGGTGAGTACCTTACTTTTCAGCTGGAAATCTGCAGTGATATAGTGACAAGTGATTGCCATGTAGCTTACATTAACACAATTCAGAATGTCGTTTATCTCTGCAACTAATATGCTTCGTTGTTCCACTGCCATGTCTTTGCTCCGGCGAGAGATAGTAGTGGGGTCAGGGAGCACTTTGTCGGCAGGCAAACGTCCGTGTGCTGCGCCTATGTTGATCAACTTCTGAGCTATCTTGCGAAAACCGGATCCCGCCACCGTCTCAAAAGCTCTGATGTCCTCGCAACAGAATTCCACACACGTTGTAGTGACTTCGCTTTTCACTTGAGCTGGCACTGGCTTTGTGAAAAAAGACGGCAAGGAAGGTTGTCGGCTAGCATTGACAGTAGCGCGATTAGCCATGGCGCAGCCCTTGTCAAGGTGACGCTGTAAATGCGATGACCCCGTCTTCTTGCTGTCGTAGGCAAGGATGGAGTTACAGTTTCTGCACTGTACATGACCTAAAGGTTGTTTCTCCTTGGTAGCTATGAGGTCGAAGTGCTTCCATAAAGCAATTTTCCCTCCCGAATTGGGAATTTTCAACAGCTCACCACTGGCTAACTGGCTCTTGAGTTTGTCCATCTTGATCGACTGCTCCCCCGTACGTCGGACTTGACCTTGGGCTTGGGCTTGGAAGTGTCGGAAGCTTTTCGAGTTTGCGGTAAAATGTACAATTGCCCTACCCTAGCCGTGCTATTTATAAATTTAAGGCCCGTACCCGGCCCGAATTTGCATATTGTGTCGGGGCCCGTCGGGTCCCGACGGGCTTGCAGGCCTCTAGCCCTCACACACGCAACTTCTTGCACTCTTCTCACCTTTTTCATCCCTGACCAGTTTGCATGGCTGCTATATATCGGTTTTGACAGGGCGCACTTTTCAGTGTATGCTTCAGTACAGTGATTGTAACCATTTATGCTATGTGTTAATGGATGTAACAGGTAATTGGAAGAGCAAATTCACAAATAAAGCAACTTAGAAAGGGGTTGAAGGAGACGGCCGCTGGTCACTGAGCGACCAGATGTCATTCGCCTTCTGTTCCCCAGGCAGAAGGAATTGGAACTCATACCCCCCCCCCCCCCAACGGCATGAGTATTACAAGTACATGTGCAAGTACAAGTACATACAAGTAAATGTTATGGATTAGATTTACATGGTTTTCCCTCTGTTTAGATGATCCTTGCAGCAATCAAGTGGCCTCATGAGGAGGCACATGACAGTGACAGCGAAGATGAAGTTGATACAACTTCAGTCACCAACATTGAAGTCATCTTCCGAAGCTTTGTTGAACAAGGTACAAGTTTGCATATGAAATATTGAACACACCGATATGTGTAACAGAGTGGTAATGATTATAATAATAATAATACATTTTATTTAAAGCGCCTTTCAAGACACCCAAGGTCACTTTACAGGGTTGCAAAATCATCACATAGAAATAAAAAGAAAAGAAAAATGTTAAATGTTAAAGTCAGTTAGCCAGTCCATAAGCTTTTTTGAAGAAAAATGTTTTCAGTCTACTTTTAAAGACAGTGATTGAGTCAGAGTGTCTGATGTAGTCTGGCAATGAATTCCATAGCTTGGGGGCAATGTAGCTGAAAGCCCTCTCTCCCAGAGTGCAGAGGTTCACATCAGGGACACGTAGCAGGCCTGCTGAGGAGGATCTCAGAGGGCGGGCAGGAGTGTACACTTCCAGTAGGTCAGTGAGGTAGGTAGGGGCGCTGTTGTTTAGGGACTTGTATGCCAGGAGCAGGACCTTGAAATTTATTCTGAAGGCAACTGGAAGCCAGTGCAGCTGCATGAGCGATGGTGTTATATGGCTGGTGGATTTGGAGCATGTTATAATCCGCGCTGCAGAGTTCTGGATGAGTTGGAGCCGGTGAAGTAGCTTATTTGGAATTCCAGACAAGATTGAGTTGCAGTAGTCCAGGCGGGAAGTCACATACGCATTGACTAGGACTTCTGCACTCTGCTGGGTGAGTGCTGGGCGGAGCCGTGCAATGTTCCTTAGATGGAAAAAGGCATTTCTTGATATGGTGTTAATGTGTGCATTGAACGAGATGGTATTGTCCAGTATGACACCAAGGCTCTTGACCTGTTTGGAACAAGGGATGGTGCTGCCATCTACACAGATGGTGATAGGTTCCATCTTAGTAAGAGCTGATTTGGAGCCAACCAGTAGCAACTCAGTCTTACTGCTATTCAGCTTCAGGTAATTTTGTGTCATCCACACGTTGATGTCATGGAGGCAGGCAGTAAGTGCAGCTGGCGGAAGGGTGGCAGTAGGTTTCACTGAAAAGTAAAGCTGGGTGTCATCAGCATAGCAGTGAAATTGAACATCATGTTTCCTGAGGATAGTGCCAAGTGGAAGAAGGTAGATAATGAACAACAGAGGGCCCAACACAGATCCCTGGGGCACCCCTCTTGTCACAGCAGTACTCTCAGACTTGCAGCTCATCATTTGTACGCACTGTGTCCTACCAGAGAGATAGGAGGTGAACCACTGGTGAGCACTGCCACGCACTCCGATATTAGCTAAACGTTCCAGTAGAACATGGTGAGAGATGGTATCAAAGGCTGCGCTGAGATCAAGGAGAATCAGAATGGAAATAAGTCCATCATCAGCTGCACAGAGGAGATCATTAGTAATCTTAACCATGGCCGTTTCAGTACTGTGCATAGGACGAAATCCAGATTGGAATGGCTCAAAGAGATCATTGTCCTTCAGGTGATCCTGGAGTTGAGTCGCCACTATTTTCTCAAGCACTTTGGAGAGAAAGGGCAAGTTAGATATAGGCCTGTAGTTGTTGAAGTTGTTAGAATCCAATCCAGGTTTTTTCAGCGTTGGTCTGACAATAGCTGTTTTAAAGGCAGATGGTACAGTGCCAGAGAGAAGAGAGGTGGTCAGAATTGATGTAATCATCGGAGCAATAGATGGCAGGCAACTCTTAACCAGGCTTGTTGGAAGAGGGTCCAGCTGACAGGTGGAGGAATTGCACTTTTTGATGAGGCCACAGATGGCACTTTCAGTAGGGAGACTGAATTCACAGAGTTCATTGTTGTAAGATGAGCCCAGGGTGCACTGTGAGTATGGATGGTTCAGCTGATTAATTGAACATTCTAATTGCTGATGGATTGCCTCAATTTTGGTATTAAAAAAGTTCAAGAAGGCTGAGCAGCGTTCATCAGAGAGTTCTTGATGGGTGATGTTATCAGGTGGCTTAAGAAGACCAGTAACAGTGGAAAAGAGGGTCCTGGTGTTTCCTTGACTGATTATCTTTGCATAGTATGATCTTTTTGCAGCACAGAGAGCATTTTTATACTCATGTACGTGTTCAGAGTACATGTCTTTATGCACAGTAAGACCAGTCTTTTTTGACAGCCGCTCCAAGCGTCGGCCCAAGGATTTCATATGCCGAAGTTCTGGCGTAAACCAAGGAGCGGAGTGCACAAATGAAACAGTGCGCGTCTTCATAGGAGCAACTTTGTCAAGTGCTGTATACAAACATTCATTATAGTGGTCAACTAAATCCCCTAATGAACTATTCAGAGCAAGTGAGGGATAAGTGGCAATTAGAGAAGTGAGTTCCTCAGGTTCCACCTTTTTGATGTTGCGATATGACATCACACGCTGAACCTTGGACTTCATGACAGGAAGATAGATGTCAAACAGTACAGCTTTGTGATCAGAGATGGGTAGTTCAGCAGTACTGACATTGCCAGGCTTGATACCAGAGCAACAGACCAGATCTAAAATATGTCCTTTGCTGTGGGTTGGACAGTTAACATGTTGTGTGATGCCAAAGGAGTCAAGCATATCCATAAAATCTCTTGTGAATGCATTAGAACAATTGTCCATGTGTATATTAAAATCCCCCATCAGGATGACATTAGGAGACATTGCATTCAAAGCAGTAAGAACAGTTGAAAGTTCAGGAATAAATGTGTTTGATAGTTTAGGAGGTCTGTACAATACCGCAATGATGGTGGGTGTAGGTCCTTTGATCTGAACAGCCAGCAGTTCAAAAGAGGTGTGATCAGGCACAGAGAGTGGTGTCAGTTTCATATTCTCGCGATAGAGCAGTGCGAGACCACCTCCCCTCCCGGATGAGCGGGATTTACAGATGTAAACAAATCCATGCGGGACTGCTTGGTTCAGGTGGAAGAAATCATTGCTCTGCTGCCAGGTTTCCGTGAGACATAGAAAGTCCAGTTTATGATCCATAATGAAGTCGCTGACAAGAGAAGCTTTGTTGGTGAGCGATCGTATGTTGAATAGCCCAGCTTTCAGTCGGTTTGACGGACTGTGCACATCCGATCTGGGCAGACGGGCAAGCACAGTATGGTCAACTCGTCTATCAGGCTTCAAACGACCACGATCAGCAGTCCAGAGACATGGGATTGATTTGCCTCCCTTAGCCGTGTAGATTTTGTTGCGACGAGATCCTCGGTGGACATACTTCGGACGTCGGAGAATGTCGCGTTGACACAGAAGCTCCGCAGAAGGCGCATAATTCCCCCATAGCCGGTAAAGTTCACTTATCGAATATTTCCTCATCCTTGCTCCAGCAGCTGTTGCTTATGCATGAAGAAGTGTGTAAGAAGTGGGCTGTACTGTAGGTCTACTGGAACTTCAGTTGCATTTTCCGGTCAAGCGTAGGATGTCAGACTCCAACTCCGCAAAAATAAACTAATTACGGCGGAGATATTATGAAATGCGTAGATATATACAACTATTGGACTTAACTACTGAACTGAGTATGGAAATCAAATAAAATTATTAATATAATAATGAGAAATAGTAAAAATACTGAAAGTAAACAAGCCAGCCAGAGCGGCGTCAAACTCGCCAGCATTCCCGTTACTAGGCAACTCTATGTTATACTCTATATTATCTATGAATGCATCGTTACATTTGTCGTTGCTGTGCCTTTGTTTCATGAAATCTTGCCAGATAGACGTAGTAACCGTTTTACAATACATACATTACAGCTGGTTTCAGCTTGTCTGTTTTTCTCTGGTCAACACATATTTTCCCTTACTGTACTTTCTTTTTTTATTTGTATAGCATTGTCAGACCTTCTGCGGCAGCTACTGAGATTCTGGACAGGTTGGGAAGTAATGCCTGCTGAGAGCCTCAGTCTGGAGGTGGTACAATCACGTGGGCGTAACCACCTGCCGACAGCAAGCACTTGTGCATTCCCAACCACTATAAGAGCTTTGTGGCCTTACAGATTGATCTTATGATTTGTCTCAGATCTGTGGACAGTGGTTTTGGCCTCATTTCTGAGCAAGTCTGAGCAACTATGTCTTATTTATAAGTCTAACTAGATCTAAATTAAAGTGTAATTGTCTGACAAATAAATAGGGTTAAACCCAAAAACATTGTATGGCATTGCCGTTTTTATTGTTCATTCAAAAAATGTTTGAGTAGCCAGATAAATGTCAACACCATGGGACTCAGATGGCTGCATGAGGTGAATGAGGTGCTTCAATGAGGGTCAATGAGGTGCTTCCAGTTGCTCGGGAGTGAGGCGGCTATCCAGCTGAGGAACATTCACTCCAAGTTCTGGTTCTGGGACCTCCCCACTTTCCTCCCAGTCAATGTCAGGAAAGTTCATCTCCTGTTAAATAAGTGGGGCGGCTAAAGCGCAGATTTTCACCAGAATCTATCACCTTGCGATAAAAGCATGAAATTTGGTACGAAGGCTCACAAATGGGGTCTGATCAGATTTAGGACCGTAGGCGCTCAAAATTTTACCCCTGGGGGGTCATGGCAGCCATTTTCCAAAATGGCCACCAGCTGCCAGAAACATGAAATGCAATAACACATTTCACCATAATACATGCAAATATGAGCACACTTTCACATAGAAGGTCTTTAAACATTAAAATATAGGATAATGTTAAAAAAAAATTCAAAATGACCATCAAATATGGATTTCATGTCATAATTAGTCCATGGGCCAGAGGAGATGTCGGTAGCCTACCACTGAAGGTGGCAAAGGTTGCTTATACTTTTTGAAAAGATACATGTCTGTTGTTAACAGTTTTTTTTAAACTGGGGGGGGGGGGGCATACAGCAAGCCTTCGGCCACTCATGTGCCAGAGCATCCACTCCCAGCAGGGCATCTCGGTCAGGGAAAACCACTTCACACAGTGTATCATCTCACGCAAGGCAAAGAGATCAACTTGAGCTTTTCCGAGCTCTGCCACACCCCCTCCACCCTGTGGGTGAAGACACCACTCCTGATGATCGGGTAACAAACTCTGGTACATATTTCATAATGTACAGAGAGTCTGGTCCATCGGTGTATTGTCTGACCTCACCAATACATCACGCCCTATGATTAGCCGGCGAAAGTGCTTGAGAGCTAGATGCACTGAAGTTCCAGCCCATTTATGTGTGGCCGCTGCAGCTGCTTGCTCCATGTCCCTTGGTCTGCTTGCCCCTCGTACACCTCTTCCCGACCTAGGAGGGAGACATCCGTAGTCACCACATGCCTGTGAGATACCCTCCCTAATGGAGAGGTTCTTGGAGACGCCAGAGAGCCCTCCAGCATTCTCATTTTGCTCTGCACCATTTAAAGGCCTTGAATCAGAATACAAACAAATGCAGTATTTTGGTTTCTTCATTGAACCTTTGGCAGAAAAGCTGCCAGGTATATCTTATGTGCAGCAGAGAGACACAGTGTCTGGTTGTGTCAGACAGGTTGCTGTGGCTGACACTTATCAGCGGATTCCTCTTAGACCACTTCTGAATCTTATTCTTGGTTTGCCGGGGGTGTTAAAGACAATGTTGTCATGGCAGCAGAGGGACTGCGACGCTCTACAGGATTTTTTTGATGGGAAGTGTTGTAAAAATCACCCACTCTTTCTCAAAGAGATGTCAATCCCATTGCTACTCTATAATGATGACTGTGAAACAGTCAACCCTCTTGGGTCAAAGACTGGAGTACACAAACTGGGCTTCCTCTATTTCACAATCAAGAGTTTACCCCCCCGAGTTGCTCTCTGGCCTAAAAGCAATGTTCCTTTTGGGATTTTACAAGACAGATGATGCCAAGACTTATGGTCTTGATGCCATCCTAAAACCTATTGTTCAGGAACTCAGGAGTCTTGAGACAGACGGCATTATGATTAATAGTCCTGATTTTACAGGCACTGTGAAATGCACCATTGGTCAGGTTTTAGGCGATAATTTAGGCCTTAATGGGATTCTTGGATACATTGAAAGCTTTTCTGCCCATCATGTTTGCCGCTGGTGCAGAGTCAGCAGAGATGAGTTGAGACATTTGGCATTAGAAGATCCAGCGCTGATGCGTAGCAGACTAAGTCATCAGGCAGATCTAAGAATAGGTAATCCCACACTGACTGGCCTTAAAAGAGACAGTATTCTCAACGAGTTGAATTATTACCATGTGACTGATAATGTTGCCCCAGACGTCATGCATGACATCCTAGAAGGCATAGGGCCTTATGAGGTCAAACTAATATTGAACTCTTTGATTGAACAGCGTCATTTCAGTTTGGAGAAACTGAACTACAGGCTCACAAGTTTTGACTATGGTTTTGCAGATAGACGGAACAAGCCTTCAGTTATCAGTAGGCATGACCTTCGTAATGTTGATGGTGCCATGCGTCAATCTGCTGCACAGTCATGGTGCTTGTTAAGGCTACTGCCCCTCCTAATACTGTAGGTGATCTTGTACCTGAGGATAGCAAGGAGTGGCAGCTTCTGCTCTTGCTTCTTTCCTGCATGGAGTTTGTATTTGCCCCTTCCATAACAGAACCAGCCATTGCCTATCTCAAGAAAATAATAGAGGAACATCACATTCTGTTCTTGGAATTGTTTCCCCACCTCCACTTACGTCCAAAGCACCATTTCATGGTCCACTAGCCTGCAGCCGTTCAACAACTGGGCCCATTAGCACAGTTTTGGGCCATGCGCTTTGAGGGAAAGCATGGATTTTTTAAGAGGGTCAGCCATGTCACCTGCAATTTCAGGAACATATGCAAAACCGTGGCTTTCCGACATCAAATGATGCTCTGTCATAACTTCCTTTCAGACACAATGCTCAAGCCCAGTTTTGAGGTTGGCCCGGGAAACAGCTTATATCTGGCCAGCATTAAGGACATCAGTAAAGTCTAAAGTTCTTGTTCTGGATACAGTGTCAATTAAACTGATGGTACAGTCAGTGGCGGAACAACTGCACACAGGGCCCTGGGGCAGAGATGGTTTGTTACGGCCAATAGGCCAGATGAACTGGTTGGACCCCGAAGTAGGACACAAGCAAAAATGGAAATGGTTAAACAGTAATTTAATGTTCAGAGGACAAAAACTCCTAGTGAGACAGCAGGCCAATGCAGAGTAAGACAATGAAAGTCAATGAGAGCAGGCAACAGACAAGGTCAAGAGCTAACAATCCAGACACAGTAATCCAAAAATCCAGGACAGAAAACAGTCCAAAGTCCAGTAATAAAGTTCAATCCAAAAAATCCAGAAAAAGAAGGTCAATCCAAAGGGAAAGTGTAGCAGCAGCAGTGGCAACATGGCAAGATACAAGATAGCTCCGCACTGAATGATTCCAAGAGCCCGGCCTAAATACTATGCCTGATTGAGTAATCAGACACAGGTGTGCTGATCAGCAGAGCAGGGAGACAGGAGAGGTAGGGCAGCAGCAAAACATGGACTGGAGTAAACTGCTTGGGAATGGAGCGCCCTCAGAACAGCCAGCCACAGGAAAAAACCTGGCTCAGGATCTGGAAGGTCCTGGACGATTCGTGACATGGTTGATGGGTCCCCCCTCCCCATACACACACACACACACACCCCCCCCCCCCCCCCCGCTCCGCCCCCCAACACGCATCATAACATTTGAATGATAACAAAAATGTGACACAAGCAACTAAAAGTAAATGTAAATGCAAAGTAATGCAAATTGCTTACGTGTTATTTGATAGTTTGATCAATTGTGATGTTGATATTGATAAATGGTGCAGTCACTTTAAGAAGAGTCTGAACGGTTCTCATAATGCCGTTTTGCAGGTCATGCTCAAGGCTGAAGGCTCTACACCAGCTGTAGCTCGTTTGATTGCACCATATTGATATCACAATATTTGTATTATTACAAGCAGCCTTCATGTGTTGCTTTGGAAATGGAGGGTCCCAAGCTTATATTTCTGTTTGCAAGTAGCCAAAACGTGCATTTTGAACCTAGTAGCCTACATTAGCTATCTGAGTGGAATGCATTCACAAGAATAGTCTAATTTGTGACTCCATTCTTCAGATGGTAAATATTAGGCTAGCTAATAAATAAATTGGCTAAGTTACTCACAGTGAGTGCAGCCAATGTAAAATAGTCCTCTTACCAACCTGAGCTTACAAATGGTGAATCACTGGAAACCTGATCTGCCACCTCCCTCCCCTCGTCTTTGCTGCCATCATCATTAATAGCCTACCTTTCTTAAAACGATTCTTATGGCAGAAGATGTCAACAATGACAAGCTAGGTGGAACCTGCCTAATAGCTGTTTTCAAATGTTCTGCACATTTGGCGATAATTCCTTGCCGAACAGACATCACGTGAAGCGGCCACTTGCTGTTCACATCTTATTTCGAATTTCCGTCGTTAGCTGGGCAGATAATGAAAAATATAGGCTATGCGGTCTGACAGCGGAAGAGTGAAGCTGGAACCTGCCTCTCTGTCTCTACTGCATGCTCATAATTTCGTTCCAAATTATGCTTTAGTTTGTAGAAGTCACGAGCATGGAGAGAGCCCACAAAGTAAAATGATCTTTCTCGTTTGATCGATTATTGGAATTGTCATTCATAAGAACTATAAATTCTGTGTTAATTGTGTGAGAATGATCCGGGGCTGATGCTTGGTATACTGTAAGAACAAGTTAAACCAGGTATTACCAACTTCCCGTAGCCTAGTCCATAGCCTATACGTTGTTCACTACAATGGAAATTTGATGATGACGTTCAACACGTCTTCAGATATCATACCCATCATGCACTGCAGTTGTTAAACAATTACACAAACTTGATTTAAAAAAAATACAAGCCATAACAACATAGCTTATCTTAAAAGAACATGACTAACTATTACATTACAAGACAGCTTTAGGGATTTCACTGGTATTTTTTTAGTCATGACTCCCACCATGATAAAATAGTAGATCTAAAATGCTGGATATATAAGTAGGCTAGCCACCTATGTTATGTAACTTTATGTGATGTACGCTATAACACGTTCGGTGGGAGGAAAAAGTGTGAATCGGGAGATTGAGATCGCGTTTTCGACGAAGTGCAAAGGGCCCTTTGAGCTCTCGGGATGGGCCCGGGCCCAGGGGCAGCTGCCCCGCCTGCCCCGCCTATAGCTCCGCCCCTGGGTACAGTACTGGGACACTATTGGCTTTGACAGGCATTTGTTTGCTTATTGCGTGACCCAGTCTGAGGCTCTGACTACAGTTGATGTGGCCAACTTACTTGACCATCATGCATTACATGCCACAAGGTCATACCGCGAGGATGACCCAAATCTCTACGTCTCTGTGAGATATAGACAGTGCCACACGGCGAGGTGGTGCAGATGGTAGAGTGGCTAAAGCACAACAGCGAGCCAGTCAGCCAGGTGGGGGAGTTTATGAGGGCCACGGCGATTTACAGGGCACACTGGCTCCGTGAAAATGCAGGCAAATCCATAAATGAGATGCTTGAGGAGTTTCCCCACCTGCTGAGTCCTGGGATGGTATGATAACAAGCAAGCACGCACTTCTAAATTCTGAAAACTGGCTGCTGGACGAACTAGGCATGAAATAAGTTTTAAAAAAAGCCAGCTACACCATGAGCTCCGAGTAGAAATGTAATATGTAACGTTTCATGCTTCATGTCTGATGAAGACCTTATGGTGTAGCTGACCTTTTTCCACTTATTTCCTAGGATGGTAACCTTTCCTCCATAGACCAGGGGTCGGGAACCTATAGCTTGACCTTTGCTGACGACATATGGCCAAAATCTGAGGGGTTTATTTTTTGTATATTTTGAATCACCCTTCATTCATAGAATAAGCCACAAAACATACTATTAATTGTGTCAATTGCATGTCATTTGATATAATTCTACCTCACTCAGTTGATTCATGATTAATAATGTAATTTCAATGTTTGTTATTTTGTTATCAGAATGCACAGGACTTTGAAGTCCTCCACCCAGACCAAAGCCTGAAACTCTTCCAGAAATGGACACCAAGTTTGGCCGACCGACTCTTGGTGCTGGCCACCCGTGAGGGCAAGATCCAGGCTCAGGATGGGTTAACCAACGGTAATGCAACAAATAGGCCTATGCAAACACATCAGCACACAGTGCCCTTTCTCAACACTTTTCCTCAAATGTTGCAGTAGCAAATTTCTCAGTAGGTCCACACGTAGTGTGTAACATATAGTTCAATTTCTATTACGTCAAGGCGCAACAGCTCCTTTAGCCAGCGGCAAGCAGCAGCAGGCGTAATGCAATCTCAGACAATAATAATCCAAAACATTCTATCGTTTCAAAGTTACGCTGCGGCCAACGTTGTTACCAGAGCCATATATAGACCTATATATATGTCAGTGGAACTAATTGGGTTATGTTTAATTGATTTATCTTTACTCAATCAAAGCAAAACAACTGCATTTTTATTGATATTACCTGAAATGCGTAAGGGATAATGTATAGAACGCTGGTCATTATCGGAAAATAATTCCCAACAGGATGAACAGAACCCCGACGCACAGCGGAGGGGTTTTGCTTCGTCCTGAAGGGAATTATTTTCCGATAGGCCTAATAACGGAAGTTCTGTACATTATCGTGCTTATTATACGGCTACTTGCCCAAACGAGAAAAGACACTTAACAGTCTTTAGCAATGACTTGGCTACCGTTTCATGGCTTCCGCTACAACTAGCAGAGTGAACCCGTTGCCATTGGCAGCGGTCTTTATACCTTCGGAGCGGTCGGGGTTCTGTTCATCCTGTCGGGAATTATTTTCCGATAATGACCAGCGTTCTATACATTATCCCTTACGTATTTCAGGTAATATCAATAAAAATGCAGTTGTTTTGCTTTGATTGAGTAAAGATACGCCGCTCTGTCTGGCACCTGGCTATTTTGTGTCAGTATTTTCAATTCATTTGTGAAGCGACCTTGGGTGTCTTGAAAGGCGCTATATCAATAAAATGTATTATTAATTACGCTATTGTTACAACAGCTGACGTGTCATATTCTTCATGCATCAAAACACCAGGCATATGTATTACCAATTAATTAATGATAATTAGCATTTAGCACCACAAGAGGAAAGGTTAGCCTACCTGTCTGTGGTTGGTGTCCATGTGCACAAGGTACTTTGTGCATGGCACCGAGTATCTTCGTCTCACTACACATCCCAGCTGCCTCATTCGATTCAGTACACCGATGCTGTCGACGCGATGCATAGACGCCCTCACGCGTACCCATTGGACTCGATGGCCAAGACCCAAAAGCAATCCCTTGACTGCTCGGTAGCCTGAATGCGGAGCTTCGTTTTTAATTTCACTGACGAGTGCATCAAGCTCTGCATCGGTACAGGTACTGTACATTCCCCGTACCCCGTTCCAATTGGATCGTTGGGGGAGGATGTTGTTGCTGTCTAGCATTCTGTAAAGCACGGCTCAACTCTGACATGTGTCAGTCACTTCCTGGGGTACTGACACATGTTGAGACACAATATCCAGGAACACCATCTCCTGCGCACATGCAAATTCCAGGTAGTCTGGATCAACCGGGGCTTGTTGTAGAGCATGCCATACTCTGCTGTGTAGTCTCTCCAACACTTGCTGTCTTAATGTTTCCTGCAAAAATAAAACATTGAGAAATGCTGTAAACTAAAGCTCATGATCTTCACGCGCTCAGTGATGCACAGCTGGATACAAGGTAATTGTGCTACAAAGCTAGTTGTTAAGGGAACGAGCTGTTAGAATGTTGCCGTTTGTTTTATACAACTCTTTCAGACCCGACAGGACATGTCTAACTCAAAGACTCCCATCAAACACACGCCAACTAACATAGACGGCACACTGGCCCACCTATTTTGTGCAAAGGCCTTCATTAGGTAAACACAGATAACGTAGCCTATAGCCCAACGTAAACGATAAAAGCAATTCTTGATAAGTTACGTTATTGTAAAATTGACTGAAATGAATGGAAAATAGGAAAGCTAAAAGTGTGACGTTAGAAGACCCGATATCCACACACCCTTCCTTTTCAGCGTATTACTAGACCTAGTTCTAGTTCTAGTTCTAGTTCTAAAGCTTCTGAACTTCAGCCTAAAAAGGCCCCGGATCTCCAAGTGTTAATGTGTATAACACGTTGTGGGGAAGTGAGAGCACTAATCAGAATGGCGAAGTGGTTGAGGAATCCTGGACAAACAGGCGTTAATCTGTTTGAATGATGGGCGAGGCACTAGAGTAAATGTCACCACAGGAGTACTAACTATGTTGGATCTTACCTGTGTATCTAGCTCTCTAGCTGGAGTATGCGAATGGGACATATTAGATGAATCTACAACAGGGAGTGACCACTTTCCTATAATGTGTAAAATAGGTGTTGATGTTAGCAGAGAGGAGAGCTGGTTCCCAGCAAAGTGGTGTTGGGAAAAAGCAGATTGGGAAAGGTTCAATGAAGTCTGTGAAGCTCAGATAGAACACATCATTTTAGGGTGCTGCGAAGGACACTTACACCAGAGAAGGTCTTAGAGTACCAGAGAGCGAGGGCAATTGCAAGGAGGACCATCAAGACGGCAAAAAGGTAATGCTGGAGGGAGTATTGTACCCAGATAGGGAATTGTGTGCAAGTGCAAGAGGTGTGGGGTATGATTAAGAAAATAATGAGGGTGTCAAAGGCAAGAAACATCCCTAGCTGAAGGGGACAGAGTAGCCAGCTCTGCAAAGGAAAATGCAGAGATGCTGATGCATTTGCAAAGGCACATAGCTCAGCTAACAGGGGGAAGGAGTGGACAGCGTACACACAAACACTGATGAGGCAATGGGGGGAGGTATGCAGGATGCAGACAGAGTATGGGAGCCCTTTGGATAAAGACATCACCCTATATGAGCTAAAATGCACCTTGATGAGTAGGCTACCTCACATACATCACCAGGCCAGGATGTTACATAATGCTGAAACATGTGTCTGACACAGTGTTAGAAAAGGTGCTGGAGGTATTCAACAGAATATGGATACAGGGTAAGGTTCCAGTAGCGTGGAAGCATGCAGAGATTATACCAATAGCCAAGCCAGGGAAGGATCCATCAATGGCAACTAGCTATAGGCCTATAGCACTCACATCTAATATGTGTAAGCTGATGGAAAGGATACTAGTAAATAGATTAACCTATTTCATGGAGAGCAGGGGTCTGTGTGCGCTTAGGTGGGAACGCAGCCGGCACAGTTCTGGGTAGAGTGAGGGGGGCGTACCGATGACGTATAGAAATGCACCCTTGTTGTGTGTACAATTAAAAAAATAAACTGCAATCACGTTGTTGTGTTTGACAGGCAGGATTATCCTTGCAAACATCGTCACATGAACATGAAAAGCCTAAAGCAACATGAATAGTTAAAAGGAATTGAATAGTTCGATGGCTTTGGTCATTGGCTTTTGCACCTGCTACGTGAATAGCTTGAAGTGTTGTCGATTAGCTTGCAACTAGCTGTTTATTACTGTATACTGTAGTTATTATATTGGTTAGCGATTAACAGCTAATTGTTAGCATTGTTGTTGCTTTTTGTAGGAGTTGGGAAGGAGCCTCAGACCCAGCTGTGTGCTGTTTATATATTTTCCAGGCGTGTCATTATTTTCTATTAATTTGTCGTGCTGGATACTTTGGTCCTGCGTTAGCTATTTTTTCCTCTATCCTAGCTCCCGCTAACTAGCGAGTTAACTACTTGTTCTGTTGTTTCATCAATGTTTCATCGATTTTACCTGTGCTGGAACTGTTCCATCTGTTCATCTCAAATGCCATCCTTGCTGAGGTAATATTAAATACAAACAAGTTTGGGAGACGTCGCCATGGTGAGGATGGTGTGAATTAACCATGGATGACATGTAGGCTACTGCTACCTCTCCACCATTGTCTACATGGGGCTTGTACATGCTCCAGCAATGAAAGACTATTGGCGTAAATCTAAATCATACAATTTTCCCTTCCCTCCCTCCAAAGTGTCCGGCAGAAAATTCACCTCAATATCTACAAACATTCATATTAGTGATCCCGACATCGATGACCTCAATGATGGCAGAAAAGGCACCCCGGATTATGACCGCCTACAGAAAATTCGACCAATGAATGACCACATCCGTGAAAGCTGCAAGTGTGGAAAACCTGCCCATCCCACCAGCTGTCAAAGAATATAACAAGTAGGCCTATGTACTGTTAAATATTTTGTAAACCAACAAAAGAAAAAATATATTTTAATACCTCGCTATACATACACATATGACAGCTTTGAATAATGGCATCTGCGAAATAATCATGAACATGAAACATATTCAAATTCACTGTTTTTTTCTGACTTTACAGGTACATGGGAGGGGTTGACCTTTCAGATGCGCTGATAGGATACTATTCGATCTTGCACAAAACCAGGCGTCGGTACCGGTCGTTCTTTTACCACTTTCTGGATATCGGTAAAATCTGTTTAAAAAACACCAGTTTTTCAAGAATCTTTGTCATTCAAGTACTTTATTTGTGGAATATTATCATTTGCAGATCGGAACAAACATGGTGGATTATCTTCAGCAAGCAGAGCAGACCAGGGCATACCCCTACACCCTTGTGTTGGGAGACGAGAAGTGCTGCTCACAGGCATTCACCATTTTCAGTGGGCAGGCCCTGGGGGGGGGGGGGGGGGGGGGGGACACTCATGCGATAAGGAATCTCTCTCTCTCATATTTTTAAAGGAGGGAATGAATAAGGATCATTAAATGAATTATTGTAACATTGTTGCTTGTTATTAGTGTTCTAGTTATCTTAATACACATTTTTGAAATGAGGTAGGGGTAAATTGCCCCATTGTGATACTTTTTTGGAAATGCTCATGTGATAAGCGTTTGTTATTCCATTTAATATGAAGTGAATTTTTGAAAAGAGGTACACACCTACACCTAGGGGTAAATTGCCCCCATGTGAAACGTTCATGTGTTTGTTATTCCAGTTTGTATGAAGTGAATTTCTGAAGTGAGGTTGTAAAAAATGTAATGATCTGTAAGTTCCAGTTGTTATTCCAGTTTGTTTAATTTCTCCCCTGTTTTAACTGAGTGAATTAAATACTGTTATTTATTATTATTGCTTGTTGTCAATAAAGTCAGTAACATTTATGAAATGTATACATTGTGTATTATTATTATTATTGAAAATATAGTCATTTCATAGATTAAATAATAATACAAAATAAATTCAATAAAATAACATTTAAAAGAAATAACCAAGTGAATGGGTGTGACAGAGCGCACCGCGTCTATCACGCAAGCAGGCGCATCCCCGCCAGTAAGAACAATGAGAACGCACTTGAACGCAGACACATACAGTATACGCATACAGGAGAGAAAATGAAATTAAATGATGTAATGCATATGTAGAAAAGAATGGAATAACTATGTATTGTGTCGTTGTATGATGCGAAGGAATATTGGTTAGGCCGTGCGCTAAACATGGCTTACATGAGCGGCTGATGCAGGGCATAATGTCGGGGCAGTTGGGGCGGGTTTTGTGTGTGCACGAATGACATCTTAAATGGAATCGCGTTCGACTGTGGCAATGTTTGTCTTTGTATTGTGTATTGTTCACCTTACCTGTCTTCCGGGGTGAGACCCAGTTAAAGGGACGGGGCGCGCTCCCATAAGGGAAGCGCTCATGGAGACAGGGGTGTTTCAGTAGTTTTGTTTTATTTGTTATTTTGGGGGACTGTAGCGAAGTAGTTATGAGTAGACATGAATGTCGTCATGAATGGGCCTCTGCCGTGAAAGGGTGCATTGTTTCGTTCAGTGATGGGTACGCAAAGGGCCTAGCTATTGGGCATTATCCCATGTTTTGTTTTTCGTTTTGATCAGTGTTTTTCTTTTGTTTATGTCTTTTGTCTAAAAACCTACCGGCAGCTTAATAAAAAAGGACGTTTTTCTTCTACTTTGCATTCCGACCTGAGTCACTCCATCTGCACGGACAATGGGTCACAAATTGACCCAACACGGGGGTAAATTTAACTCAATATTGGGATAGTTGGTCTGACCCAGTAATGAGTTGCAATAGCCCAACATTTGTGTCAGAATGACCCATAATTGGTTTGGCAAAACAAACCATAATACTGGGTTAAAATCCCAACCCAACTCATGAAGTCAAGTTAACCCAGCATGTGTTATGTCCTATATTGACCCAGGAACTGGGTTCGGAATAACCCAATTTGGGTTGTTTTCAGCCCAGTATTTTTTAGAGTGTACACCATTATTGTTTTGTATTGTATGAATGTTATTATTGTTATTATCATTATAAACAAAGGTGGCTAAGAAACACAGAGATGAATGCAAAGGTTTTATTGATATCAGGTGAAACAGGTGTGTGTGTGTGTGTGTGTGCGTTTAAAGGTATACTATGCAGGATTGGCGATTTCATCGCCGGTTTCGCTTTCACTTTTCATTTTCGCTCGTTTTATGCTTGCATATTTCTCTGCAGAGCTTCCCCTACAGCTTTAGCGTGTATATCTGACAAAACTCCTCATAGTCCGGGAGCCAAATGCCATAATTTAGGTGAACCTGGCTTTGTCGGTTAAAGTTTTTTTTTTTGCAGAATCTAGTAGACTAGGGGTACCTCTTTAAGATTTAAGAGGGTGCCCGGTGATATCCCTTGGGCAATTTCATATATTAAGCCTTTATTGTCCAATGTGTTGACTATAAGGCGGATATACTACAGGTGAATAGGGTAAAAAAATTAACAAGCAGACATCACTATGAAACTTCACCAGTTGATTACTTAGATCAATATGAAAAATAAATGTATTACAAGTTTTCTGAAATTTAATGTTTGAATATGCAAATGAGGTATGATGTAATTAAATATGCGCTGATTTGCATAAACGTAAAAAGATCAAATCTGAACATTGGACAAAGCCAGCTTAAATTTTTTTCTTTTCATTTTGTTGACATAAGAGATGAAAAGTATTTTAGAGAGGGAATTATGGATATCTCATTTAGTTATTCAGTAAATCAGAAAATACTATACCAGCCTTTAAAAAATCCATTTTCGCCATGTTTTTTGGAATAAAATGTCATGTAAACCAGGCTAAGAATCATATATCAACAAACCCCTCTGCAAAATCCTTCTAAACATGGTTAGGTATAAGACTGAAAAGTTTGGTGTATGTAGATGCTTGTGAAGTGGAGATTTTGTTCTCCGAGTGAGAGAGGAAACTCATCCATATCCGCCTTATATTCAACACATTGGACAAGAAAGGCTTAATATACAAAATTGCCCAAGGGATATCACCGGGCACCCTCTTAAATCTTAAAGAGGTACACCTACTCTACTAGATTCAGCAAAAAAAAAAACTTTAACCAACAAAACCAGGTCTGACCTGGGTTGGTTGCAACCTGACCCCATGGCTTAGTGACTGGTCTGGTCTGCCAAAAGCTCACGAGAACCTTAAAGGAACACTTCACTTTTGTTGGTTAAAGTTTTTTTTTTTGCTGAATCTAGTAGAGTAGGTGTACCTCTTTAAGATTTAAGAGGGTGCCCGGTGATATCCCTTGGGCAATTTTGTATATTAAGCCTTTCTTGTCCAATGTGTTGAATATAAGGCGGATATGGATGAGTTTCCTCTCTCACTCGGAGAACAAAATCTCCACTTCACAAGCATCTACATACACCAAACTTTCCAGTCTTATACCTAACCATGTTTAGAAGGTTTTTGCAGAGGGGTTTGTTATATTATTCTTAGCCTGATTTACATGACATTTTATTCCAAAAAACATGGCGAAAATGGATTTTCTAAAGGCTGGTATAGTATTTTCTGATTTACTGAATAACTAAATGAGATATCCATAATTCCCTCTCTAAAATACTTTTCATCTCTTATGTCAACAAAATGAAAAGAAAAAAAATTGAAACTGGCTTTATCCAATGTTCAGATTTGATCTTTTTACGTTTATGCAAATCAGCGCATATTTAATTACATCATACCTAATTTGCATATTCAAACATTAAATTTCGGAAAACTTGTAATACATTTATTTTTCATATTGATCTAAGTAATCAACTGGTGAAGTTTCATAGTGATATCTGCTTGTTATTTTTTTTACCCTATTCACCTGTAGTATATCCGCCTTATAGTCAACACATTGGACAATAAAGGCTTAATATACGAAATTGCCCAAGGGATATCACCGGGCACCCTCTTAAATCTTAAAGAGGTACCCCTAGTCTACTAGATTCTGCAAAAAAAAAACTTTAACCGACAAAGCCAGGTCTGACCCCATGGCTCCCTGACTATCAATCGCTCAGTCTGCCGTGCCTTTTCATGAGACTTTACATGACACTTCCTGGAGTAGAGCATGGGTGTGTGCCCGGTGTCTCCTGAAGTTGCAAGTGTGGTTTTACCGCTACAGACCACTAGAGCAGCCAAAAAAACCACTGTTCGACCGGTAATGACTCATTTAATCATATATAACAGTATGGAACGAATTGATTAACAGAAAAACGTTGCATAGTATACCTTTAAGGGCGTTGAGGCAGCTGATTGTTCAAGGTTCAGATGAGTCTTGAATGCAGCAAGTGAACATCCTGAAGAAAGAGAAGCGCTTATGAGTCCTCTGTCCAGAAGCTGAAGCGGCAGCATCAGATGGAGGCTGAGGGGCAGCAGTCTCTGGATGCTGATCAGCTGAAGAAGGAAACCCACATAATTAATGAGAAATGAGAATAACCTTCATAATTATTCTACTACTAATGATAAGAATACCACATGGAACTGGAAGAAAATCATATACAGTGTTGATAAAAAAACTACATTATGGATGTCTGATAAAACTTGCCAGAAAAGCCATTGGTGGGAAACACTTTCTTGCGGCCTATTTTTGGCATCTGGTAAATTAAAGCAAAAGCAAATGTTATTCAGGTGATGAGATCAATTAACTGCATAACAAAACTGTGAGAAAAAAAACTGTGAGAAAAATAATAACCATAGCATGGACTTTACAGTGTATTGTACCTTAAGTTTAAAGCTCAGTTTGGGTGTCCTGACGGTAGTCCTGCTTGTTTGCCCTTCATCTGCTGCAGGGGCTGACTGAAGGGAGGGTGAAGCACTCAGGGCTGATGGGACAGAAGTGGCTTCAGCATCACACTGGGGCAGCAGTTCCCTCCTCAGTACTGTGAGCAAGATGTGATCAAAGGACACATCCTGTGTCTCCACTGCTCTCTGCAGGACAGCCTCTGGTCCAAACTCCTTCAGGAGGAACTTATCCATGGTTTGGTACATTGCCTGGATCTTAACGTTACCCGGATAAGTATAGAAATGTACACTTCCTGAAGGACTGCTGAACTCTGAGAGGATTTTCTCAATCAACTCCCTGGAGGCGTCCATCTCATCAGCAGAAGCAGTTGGTTGATCTCTGAGTTTGGCCAACAGTCTCAGCATTAGAACATAGAATAGTGACCAAGCAGCCATTGTCACTGCTGCCCGAACCAACCACAGAGGACACAGGGGTGACACCTGAGTGCAAACTGGTGAGCTGATCAGAGAATCTAGAGCTTGATGGTCTGCTGCCTGAGCTACGAGGCTGCTCAGCATCAAGCTGTTCCTCTGCAATGGGGGAGACCTTAGTCTGATCTTTCTCCAGTTCCACGTTGATTCCACGATTCCACGTTGATACCTGCACGATATCCATTACTTGGCTAACCATCACCCTAGTGAACAGCCCTAACACATTTTTAAGTTTTTGTGAGGCAGACTTTGACTCACGACTTGAAGTGCCAGATCGTGTCCTCTGGCTCCTGGGGGATGACGGTGTGCCTCTGACATTGTCCTCTGCATTAGATGGAGCAGATTCAGAATAGCTGAATTCTGAAAGGAACCTCTCGACCAATCCAGAAAGTAGACCTGGGACTGCATCAACCAGATGGGGCCCTTCTCCCTCAGTGACACTTTCCTCTTTGTCAGGTGATGACAAGTTAACCTTGGCACGTCTCTTTAGCTCGGAATCAACCATGTCCATTACCTGGAAAGTCATGACTCGAGTGAAGAGATCTGCAACTTCACCAAATGCATGTGAAGGGGACGTGGTGACTCCATCACTAATAGCAGTACTAGGACTAGGACCCAGGGAGCTAGGTGGGCGGCTGCTGGCATGAGAGCTGGAGGACATTTTGGACGAGGCCACGCCTTCATCATTCCATGCCACAAGGGGGAGAAAGTATGGCTGCAGCAAATTCTTGATCGCCTCCTCAGCATACGTGTAAACTACACGAGAGGCGCTTAAAGCAATAGTTCGGAATTTTGGACATAGGACCTCATTTCCAACTCAGTCTGGGTGATATAGGTCGGTGAAGACCATTTTCAGTGAATTTCTGCCCTTCCTATGAGTTGCAGCGTCAACGGTAACATCCAGCCTGCCACTGAAAACACTCCACAGAACACGCGAAACAAATACATTTTAACGTCAGACTATCGATGCACATGCATAGTGTTGATAGAACCATGTTAGAAATAAAACGAACCTTGCATCGCATTGCAATAGCCCACTTTGTTCCCTGTATGGCAGTGGCGGATTGATATTGAGAAAGTAGTCCCTCAAAATGTAATAAATCATTGAGTTGCAAGGTTAGTTTTATTTCTAAAATTATTCTATCAACACGGACATGTATATCGATAGTCCGACGATTTAATTGACTTGTCTCGGGTGTGCGGTGGAGTGAGTAAGACTGTTGTTGATGTCAGACTGATGTTACCGTAGAAATATGTTAGCTCAAAACCAGCGTTAGCAAAGGGGGACGCTGCAACTGAAGGAAGGGGCTAAACGCGATAAAAACGGTCTCCACCGACCTATATCACCTCGGTAAAGTTGGAAATTAGGTCCTATGTCCAAAATTCCGAACTATTCCTTTAATGTCCTCTTCGGAGCTCTCATTACGCTGGCAGAAAGGACGGAATCTGAAACGCTTTTGCCGACAGCCACAGGAATTGAGGCTGGACTGCTGCCGTGGAGAACACCCTGAACCTGACTGACAAGGTTTTTGGCGATCTGGTGAATGCTTCCACTGGATACCAACTGTTCCAGGATTGTGGCGATGTGCGTCAGCTCATGAGATGTATCTCTATGCTGTGCTTCAGTGCGGGCAGAGCGTTCAGACGTAGAGCATGCAGCATCAGAGTCAAGGGCCGCTGGCTGATCTTTAGCATGAGGGTACCATGCTACAGATTTACGCAAGCTTGCCAGGGTACCTTTCATCCTGCGCACCAGCACACTCACAGGTCCACCAGTCACTTCAGGTGAAGAGGAGGAGGCGCTACTCTCATCCGCCAGATCACTCATCACGGAGTAGGGAGAGGTGGCTCGTGAACTACGGTACGGAGCTGATGATGGAGACCTTGAGTGAAGATAGAATTATTGAGAAATGTTTTTTCAACACAACACAAAATATGTCTACATGAGCTGACTTCTGGAATATTGCTGACTTCATGTGAATTTGGTCCTTGATTCTATGCACATCCTTTAAGCTACACAAGCTTCAGTTTAATTACTTCAGTATTGAGCTATATTTATTTATTCTCTCTCTTTCCTTCTACAAAGGAAAGTTACATTGCTTAGTCACAAATGGAATGTTTCTGCTTGATTCTACCTTTCAGTCGAGGCCATGACTGAGAAGGGCGTTGAGGATCTGCTGGACAAAGCTTCTACGTCCTTCGCCACACAGACGTACGCTGGCAGAATAACAGTAATGAAGCTCAGGCTCACAATCTTCATGACGGCCATGCACAGTTCAGTAAACTGCATCCTTGTCATCTGTGGTCAACAAAAAATCATACGGTGATATTTACTCCACTTACAGTAACAAAAACAGGTAATGGAACAAAAACTTGGTGCAAAAGGTGATTGAGGATGATTGAAAGGTTTAACTAAGTTGTCACACTGTATTGTAGGAACAGCCGTACTCACAGGAGTGTGCAGCATGCTGCTGAAAACCATCCAATCCCTAGGACAAAAATGGAGAAGACATTTAAACAGAGCACCCTTTGTAAACTGCAAACCTCTATTATTTAAGTGCATCATTGTTTGAGTAGCTAGTAAGAAAGAGGACTCACTCCTCAGTGAGATTCAGAATGTAATCCTGTAAAGCGAGGTCCGTCTCCTCCTGAGGGGAGCCTTGGGCAGATCCTGAGCTTGAGCCATCGGAGAGTCCTGAAGAACTAGGCTCACACTGAGAAGGATCTCCTGTACATGATAATATCTCAGGGTCACTAAATGCCCTTTTAACACTTTACAATTAACACCAAATCCTGGTCTATGTATATCAAAAGAAAGACTACAGGTCCACTGAAAATGCCACTTACTTTCCATGGTTGAGATCCTGATGAATCGTTTTCTTCAGCGTCTGTAAGAATATTACCTTATTCATTTAATAAGAAATACAATGGGGTTCATGGTGTGACTGGCACTGCAATAAGTTCAACTCCAACTTCAGAACGCTACATTTATGTCACTGCTTGCATCACAATTATAAACTATTCTGTTTTACTTTTTGACGCAGTACTACTAATCTACAAAGTAAAATATCACCCCGGCTAAGTTGGAAATGAGGTCCTATGTTCAAAATTTCGAACTATTCCTTTAATATATAACAATCATGATGATCTTATCTCACAACACTAATACTGGTTTGGATAAAGCTTTGTTTTTCACTTGGTTTCCATTCTTGACAGATACCTTTAGTGAGGCAAGGTTGAAACTTCGCCGGGCAGAAGATGACTCAGACCTCCAGTCAAAAGCAGAGGGGAGGTCAGAAAAAAGAGAACACAGGAATGTCACAAATCTGCTGAATCCAGGATAATGTTTGTTGCTTTCAGTTTATCTACAAAGTTTGTCTCTAAACTAAGGCATGTAAAAAGATTTAACCATTTTAAGTAGCCAAATTTCTTTTAGAAGTAGCACTGAAAAATAGTATGTGGGGTAGTTGGTGTGAAGCCGTAACTGTGAGATTTAATTTACTGTAAAACAGTTTTATACTGTTTTATTCATAGACGGGTCTCCGTAGTAGGCAGTGTAAACAGGCCGTACGTGGCTGTAGGGTTGTAAAATCAGTTATTTTCCTCTCTTCAAAGACCAAACCAGCGCTTCCTCTCGAATCAGGAGGAGTCTGATGAGGAGCCTGTGAAGCGCAAACCAGTCCTCCCTAAAGCCTACCTTACATTGCCAGACTTTGCAAAGATTTGGAAAAGATTTTTGAAAGACTACAGTCTCAGACCCTCTCACATCTAAAGACAATTCATTGAGTTTTTAGTCACAGACTAGTCACAGGCCAGTCTCAGATTAGGATTTTGCAAAGACTGTGGTCACTATTTACAAGACTACTGCTAGATTCCTTCAAATTATTTCCATCGTGCACTAGGCTATACGTCATCATCAACAGGAACTCACATGATAGGCTACCAAAGTATTTTTTTCGCGTTTCTGCAGCATTGTTTGATAGTGTGACATCACTAACAGATATAGAGTTGTTCTGTCACGTAGAATAGCCGACTAATAAATTATAAGAAATGAAATAACAAATAATCATACAGGCTACAGCTGTCGCCTATTTTGCCCCTTCCGTTTTCGTGTTCGTCGACCGAGGTCACTATTGGTTTTTAAAGGTATACTATGCAGGATTGGCGATTTCATCGCCGGTTTCGCTTTCACTTTTCATTTTCGCTCGTTTTATGCTTGCATATTTCTCTGCAGAGCCTCCCCTACAGCTTTAGCGTGTATATTTGACAAAACTCCTCAATCGGTTAGTCTGCCGTGCCTTTTCATGAGACTTTACATGACACTTCCTGGAGTAGAGCATGGGTGCGTGCCCGGTGTCTCCTGAAGTTGCAAGTGTGGTTTTACCGCTACAGACCACTAGAGCGGCCAAAAAAAACACTGTTCGACCGGTAATGACTCATTTAATCATATATAACAGTATGGAATGAATTGATTAACTGAAAAACGTTGCATAGTATACCTTTAATGTTCACGTCACTATTTGCATGAGCCACGACTGAAAAGACTTACGATAATATCAAACATGTTTGATATTGTCGTAACGGCAAAACTAGAAAAAGACTGACTCCGACAGACTTAAAACCTCTAAGATTGGCACCTTACACTAAACGATTTAGATGACGGGAGCGCGCCGAGATTCTAGTACAACTGGCAAGATTTTGGAAAAGTAGTCGGCGACTGTTAAAACAGACCAAAATCGTGCAATGTAAGCCAGCCTTAAGGTGCCCTATATTCGCCGTGATGAGGCTGAATATAGTTCCAAGTAAATATCTGCCCAGGTAATAGCCTCGTTCGATTTTACATTATGATTTGTACTCGTTCTGAACACACGTCTCACAAGATATATTTAGAAAAAAAATTAGATGTCTCGGTCACTTTTTTGGAGGACGTGCTAACTGACACCCTTCATTTACAGCAACTGTGCTAAGCTAAAGCTAAAAACGCTGCTCCCAAAGCAGGACAATGCCCGGACGGATTTTAGCCTTTTTTTTTTTCACTGTTCTAACTCTGGGGGTGACTGGCTTAATTCCATTTTTGGGTGGCGTATTCCTTTAAAAACGTAAATGGATGGCTCTCCATGACTGTTTCAGGAAAGGTCTGAAATTACCCAATGAAGAAATGATTCAAACTGATCCGGATCTGCCGACAGCAGATTAAATGCTCACGAGATAAAAAGATTGTGTTTAAAGGGATAGTTCGGGTTGTAAGACACGAAGTTATATGGGTTCCCCGTCAGCAACGTTGTGCATCAGCACTGACTTACCCCGCAACAGCGTCCTGTGAGCCGAGATCTAGCCGGTTTTTGATGCTGAAGAAAGTAGTCCGGCAAGTTTCTGGGGTCACCAAAGTAAAGTGTTTTTCTTCTCAAAACCATATGCGTTCAAAAGAATGATATATTTGCACCACAAAAGAGGAGAAGCGCAGTCCCCCTCGACCAGC
The DNA here is from genome assembly GCF_963854185.1 of Sardina pilchardus. NCBI lineage: Eukaryota > Metazoa > Chordata > Actinopteri > Clupeiformes > Clupeidae > Sardina > Sardina pilchardus. The sequence goes on from NC_084996.1 coordinate 37,466,312, forward strand.
CACCCACCAACACATAGGCACACACACACACACACACACATACCACTTTGGCCCGTTTCTGGCCACACTTAAAGCGATATTCCGCCATTTTTGGAAATAAGCTCATTTTCCACCTCCTCTCGAGCAAAACAATCGATATTTACCTTGTTCCCGTTCATCCAGCCATTCTTTGAGTCTGGCGATACAACTTTTAGCTTCAGCCTAGCATAGATCATTGAATCGGATTAGACCGTTGGCTTCTCGCCTGCTAGCATCATGCTTGTGTGGCAAAGTGGATGGTTTGCTATATTTTGCTACATGTCGACTACGCCACCTGAGGCCCTTCCCCTCAGAATATAAATTCTTTGAGACTGGATTAATGCATCAAGCTACCAGGCAACACAGGTTCGGGATCACAGAAAACCAGAGAGAAGTGTGTCCAAATAAACTCTTTTTTATTATAATCATTAAAACATCGGGAGTGAGTTCTCTCCAGTGTGGGTTCGCTAACAACAGTAGTAGTAGGCTACTCTCCAGAGTGAGTTCGCTAAAGTCAGTAGATGTGACTATTCAGGGAATGAGACACTCGTGAATAAATTAGCACTCCAAATGCACTCACGGCAAACAGTGTTAAATGGGCACAATCACTCCAAGCATAATCATGACACGCAATGTACACAAGATAAGGAATAGCCACCGTAACCGGACTGAATTCGTAGTCACTCGGTAAGCAAACCGTAACACACCTGTCGTCACTCACTTCGTGGTGGCTAAACACAGCCGATGCAACAAACGGAATGAAACAAACACCACAAACACAAAACAAAACAAAACAGCAGCGTTCGTTCGGAACTGGAACAAGATGCCTTGATGTTGCCGCTCCCTATTACGTCCGAGATTTGCTATACAAAGAATACAATTAAACCCACGCAAGCTACAGATTAATTTAAAACAGTTAACGTGACCTACCACTCAGATGTGGTCAGTTATGAAGGCCCATGTTCAGCGACTAGCTGCAGTCCTAAAAACCCCAAAGTTTGCGTTAGCTTACTTCTGATTATCACCTAAACGTCACTACCAACACAATGCAACAATCATCTACCAGAAAGTCGGCGGACACACAGAACCGGCCAGAGGAGAGGCCAATACCGGGAAACGGTGAAGGCTGGAGTCAGGCAGACAGTCGTGTGGCTACGTCGTCAGCCTTCAACATAAAAGCTAAAGTTCTCACGTAGCACCACTTGAATCCCATCCGTGAAGTTCCAGCCGAATCTAGAAGTTGGGAGTTTACAAGACTGCTACGTGAGAACTTTGCGCCTAGCTAGCGGTGCTTCGTCGGCGATGAGGCTGAATATAGTTCCAAGTAAAGATCTGCCCAGGTAATAGTCTCGTTCGATTTTGCATTATGATTGTACTCGTTTTGAACACACGGCTCCCAAGATATATTTAGAAAAAAATGTAGACGTCTCGGTCACTTTTTTGGAGCACGTGCTCACTGACACCCTTCATCTACAGCAACTGTGCTAAGCTAAAGCTAAAATCGCTGCTCCCAAAGCAGGAGAATGCCCGGACGGATTTTAACCGGGATTTTTTCACTGTTTTAACTGGTGACCGAGACTACTTAATTTCATTTTTGGGTGGCGTATTCCTTTAAGTCCCATAGACCGACTTTTCAAATAAATACTACGCAACTATACCAGCGATCTTATCCACCAAAAATATTTTTCAGTCTTCATACTATAATAATCTACTAACTGTGATTTCGCCTTATTTTAAAAAAACGTAATTGCTCGTTTAATTTCATAAATGGACTACAACTTCAAGTGACGTGACACCCTTCCACGACGTTACTCGCCTAGCATGGTTTGTTTATTAGCCTGTTAGCTAGTTGGTTAGTTAGTAGACAATCACACTTACTGCCAGCTCTTGTGTGAGTAGGAGCACAACACAAGTTATCCCAACATAAAGGTAATTACCACGCGGTTTACATCGCTCTCTTATTACAAAAATATGTAAAGCCAGTTCAGCAAATTGCCGTTTTGATCAGTTGGAGATGAAGCGCCCAAACTGGTGACGTCAAATGCTACTGTAGCTAGTACTGTAGTTTGTTATCACCATGTTACAAACAAACTCAAAACAATTAAACTGATCCTAAAAATAAAGTATGACCACTATAAGCAATAGAGCTGACCTAAATGCATAGCATATTGAAGGCATTTAACTAAGTTCCCATCATAGGCCGAGATATATTTTTTCTAAAAGAAAATCCCATCCCCTCCCGCTAGCCTCTAGGAACGCAACCACTAGATGGCGATGAGATTACTTTCCCTCCCTATACGAGTGGTGGTCAGTGATGGTCTTCAGAATCCATAACACCTCTGCCTGTAGTGTTTTAGGTCCACCAACAAATGAACGTGTTCCCGTCGACATCGATTGAGTTACCGTTGCGGTTGTGCTGGTTGTGCTGATGGGTGATGGAGCTAGCACACAGTACTGCGCAATAGGTGCCTGCTGCTGAAGGGTTGATGCTAACAAAACATGTTTACCACTCTTCATGTGGGAATCCAGAGCCTTAAGTCCCATTGTCCCTAGTTGAAATGTTTTTTTACACCAAGTGCATAATGCCTCGCGGTCATTATTTTTAACCTCCTTCACCCAGGCATATTTCGGATTGAGCAGCCACTTCGAACTGAACCTGCACTTCTTCCCCATGTTCTCTCGTCACTCCTCCGCACGCGTCTAAACTTCTTTGACTGCTCGACGTCATTTTCGCACTTTTTGTCCCATACATACTATATTCACCATAATCTCATAATTGGCAACAAAATATAGTATTAAAAAGCAATATACGTACCCATGTTGAGATCCTTCAGCTTAATTTGCCGGGGGTTTTTCCACGTTTTTTTTTTTTTTTCTTCCCAAAATGGAAATACCGCTTGGACCATTGCTCCTGAATAGTGGACAATTGCTAATGTGTTTTTTAGTTGTGTGTTGAATCATCCATTGTAAGACAAACTAACAAAATATACTTTGTTAGTGAATTAACCATTATTAGGTAGGCTACATGCAGGTGTTTCATTGTAAGGTTTAACAAATCAGGATTTAATAACAAAATATGGCACCCCCATAACAGTTTAATTTGATCCTTTCCAACGATTTCTGGTACCTGTGGCTATAATCCGTGGTACGGATGAGGGCCAAATCAGCATATGTTTCTCAAACGGACCTTACAGTGTGTCCTTCATAGAAATAAATGCATTAGGGCCCTTCATAGAAATAAATGCATTAGGGCCTATATGCTGTTCTGTGTTCTCATATGGTTATTTTAAGGACATGTATTATATTATGCTATTTGTTAAGCAGTTGTCAATAGTCCAGGTAGGCGATTAGCAAGCAGGTGACCTCACATTTTTTTGTCTGCTGCCCAAAACAACCAACCAACAAGGAAAAAACTTTGCTTGCACCCCTCAAAAATGCTAGTACTGACTGAGGTCTGACAGTACATCCAATGACAGTAGTGCTGACGCACGTATGCATTAATGTAAACCGGACTTTTACATCGCGGACTTTGGCAATGCCTTATAGATTAGCAGGTGAGGCCCATTGGATTAGGTTTTAACTAAGTTCAATTATATCTGTTTCCTTGATATCTGTGAAATGTCACAGGACTGTTGATGTTTTTTGTATGTGTAGTATAAACTGATATGCAGATGTGTTGAAACTTAAACGTGTAATTCAATATTATTTTTTTGTCTATGTTTCTTGCGCCAGTGGTCCACAGCCATGAGTGTATTGCAACATTGAAAATTGTTTTATTATTTCAAAAAGTGACGCAGCTTGATCACTAAAGCCTAGAAATCCACACGCCCCTAGCGGCAGGCTATGCTCACAGAGCATTTGATCGCTAAAGGGCCGATCACATTACAAGCAAGCGGCATGCGCTCCGCTCAGCGCTAGGTTGCGCCTTGATGTGATTACATCCAAAATATTTTTCTTGTGCTTGCCGCCGACCTTCGCACAAAATAGGCGGGATTTTGTAAATTTACATGCGCCAATTTGTGAACGTACGTCACGTCTGCGTCTGCTATTCTCTTACTGTCTATTAGCACGACAACTACAATACGTAGGGAATATGTATCTGTCTCTGAAGCAAAAAAAAGCCTTGGCACTTGCCCTGCTCATCAGAAGAAGGAGAAGAGCAGAAGCAGCGACAAAGCGGGTGTGGGTGCATCAGACCCTCAGGGCCAGAGAGCAGTTGGGAGAATTCCGGCTGGTGTAGGAGCTCCGTTGCTACGATGTCCGGTTTCAGGGGTACTTTCGGCTAAACAGGGAGCAGTTTGACGAGCTGCTGACGAGAGTTGGTCCTGCTATTTCGAAGATGCGGACAGCTTTCCGAGAGCCCATTTCTCCGATGGAACGTCTGGCAATTTGTGTGAGGTAAGTGATTTATATGGAAATAAAATATGTCATAAAATATCTAGCATCTAGCATCGCTAAATGTTGTTGTTGCACAGGTTTTCTGTTTAGTAGGCTAGCAGCTTCTGCTAGCTGTGGTGATTATGTGTGTCAGTTTTATTGACTGTGATAGTAATACGCTACTGATGATCATTCTTGTAGACTGATGATTATTATCAATGGAATTGCATTTTTCTGTTTAGTTGGCGAGCTCTGGTGATTATATGTGTCAGTTTCACTGACTGTGATAGTAATGAGCTACTGATGATCATTTTTATAGACTGATGATGATTATTATGAATGGAATTGCATGTGCGATCTTCCAACTTGAATGATGATTTTGTTTCAGATACCTGGCCACCGGTGATTCGTATAGGACCATTGCCAGCAGTTTTCGGTGGGCCGTCTAACTGTTGTAGGCATTGTACCTGAGGTCTGTCGGGTCATTTGGGATAGCATGGTGGAGGAATTCATGCCTGTTCCAACAACTGCCCACTGGAAGGAGATCGCCCAGGGCTTCCAGGAGACCTCTAAAGCCTACCTTACATTGCCAGACTTTGCAAAGATTTGGAAAAGATTTTTGAAAAACTACAGTCTCAGACCCTCTCACATCTAAAGACAATTCATTGAGGTTTTAGTCACAGTCTAGTCACAGGCCAGTCTCAGATTAGGATTTTGCAAAGACTGTGGGTCACTATTTACAAGACTGCTGCTAGATTCCTTCAAATTATTTCCATCGTGCAATAGGCTACACGTCATCATTCACAGGAAATCACATGATAGCCTACTCATATCAAAGTAATTTTTTCGCGTTTCTGCAGCATTGTTTGATGTGTGACATCACTAACAGATATAGAGCTGTTCTGTCACGTAGAACAACCGACTAATAAATTATAAGAAATGAAATAACAAATAATCATAAAGGCTACAGCTGTCGCCTATTTTGCCCCTTCCTGTTTCATGTTCGCGCAAGGTTACTATTGGTTTTTAATGTTCACGTCACTATTTGCATGAGCCACGACTGAAAAGACTTCCGATAATATCAAACATGTTTGATATTGTCGTAACGGCAAAACTAGAAAAAGACTGCCTCCGACGGACTTAAAACCGCTAAGATTGGCACCTTACACTAAACGATTTAGATGACGGGAGCGCGCTGCGATTTCAGTACAACTCCCAAGATTTCCGCCCGATTTTGGAAATTTAGTCGCCGACTGTTAAAACAGACCAAAATCGTGCAATGTAAGCCAGCCTTTAGTTCCCCAATTGTGTGGGGGCAATAGATGGGAAGCATGTGGTGATCCAGGCACCACATAATTCTGGTTCCCAATACTACAACTACAAGGGAACCTACTCCATTGTGCTGCTAACGGTAGTGGATGCAAGGTGGTGGACATTGGACCCTTTGGGCGCAGTAGCGACGGAGGCACCCTGTCTGCCTCTGCTTTTGGAGAAGCCTCTCGGGAAGACAAGCTGGGTCTCCCTGAGGATGCCCTCATCCCTGGCGCGGAACACCTGGGGCCCATGCCTCATGTGTTTGTGGGGGATGAGGCTTTCCCCCTAAGGTAAGTGTTGGAATTTATTTGTATGAATTGCATGTAGAGATCTAACGGCATGATTCACAATGTAATTACAATGAAATTGATTTTGAACAGCAGTGCTTCAAACTATATACAGCTCTGGAAAAAAATGAAGAGATCGCATTTTTGAGTGACATTTGAATGAGTTGATTGTCATATTCAAATTTGCAGTGGTCTCTTATTTTTTTTTCCCAGTGCTGTATATCAGTCATAATTGTGTTGTGATGTGTGTGCAATGTTAATTGTTGAAATTTCAATCTGTATCAATCTGTTATTTCAATCTGTATCTACATATCCAAATGCTCTTATTAGGAGGAATTTGCAGAGGCCCTATCCTGGAAAGGACCTCACCCAGCAGAATAGGACCTTCAACAACCGCCTTTCACGTGCCAGGAGAATAATGAAGAATGCTTTTGGTATTCTTGCTGCACAGTGGCGGATCTATCACTGTGTATAGCTGTAACCATTAACCAATTAACAAATTATATTTTCTTAAAAAAGGAAAACTTAGGAAAACTCTGCCCTATGGAGCGTGGTCAGGAAATCCATTTGGACCTGACTTCTCTTCTCCCTTGACAAGCTCCTGAGCCGCGGCGCCAAGCTGAGGAGGAATAAATCTGTTTCATCCGTACTTTGGCTAAGGACTGTTAACACCGAGTCCTCAAATTCAACCCCCTGCTGACCACCCTGTCTCCTCCTTTTTGTAGCAGGAACCCGAGACAGGGGAGTTCCCAGGAGAGCCTGGGGATTGATGGAGGAGCCTGGGAGGTTGCTGGAGCAGACTGGAGCAGCCTTGTAGGCGGAGTAGCCAAGGCTGTTTCTGCGGGCTCCATTGTCTCCTCTATAATATCAAAGTCTATCTGTTCCAGGCACAGTGTAATAGTCTGATCAACGGACCCCTGGTCATTGGACAGGGGCTGCTGGGACTGGGACTGGTTTAAATTGGATGTGCTTGCTCTCTCCCTTACATGAGGCTCCAAGAAAGACATAATCGTGAAGTACTTCCAAGTACACTTTAGCTCTGCCCCTGCACCACTCCTTTTCTCCTTCTGCTGCCTCCTCTCCTTTATGTATCTGTTCCTCAGATTCTTCCACTTTTTCTTACACTCCTCCTCTAAATAGATGAAGACATGTATGATATTTTTTTTTAATTGTAAATAAAATATTGCATTTCAACATGGGTCATTGGATGTTTATGTAAATAAGGGCTGGGTCTGTGGTCACTGCGGCTGGGCTTAATAGGCAAATGTATAACCCTCCATTCATGATAATTCATACTCTGCACAATTAATTTCTTCTCAAACTGCTTGACTACTACCTACATGTGAACTTGAATGAAAGCTACGATTACTTTTTGTGGATCAGTCCAACCATATCTGAGGTTGGCCTACATTATATATAATAATAACATATGAAATACGAATATCAGTATGGAGCTGTAATCAGCTTTTTATAGTTGTATGCTTGCTATAATCAACCATTTTCGCAGCTGACAATGTCAACACATATAGCTGTCAACCAGAGTCTGCACGGAGTGGCAAATTACGAACACACTCGCAGCAGTTTTGGGCAGTTCCGTCATTCTAGCGAATTTAGCGAATGTCCAGCGAAAATAAGACTTCCGGTCGTACCAAATTTTCTAAATAAAAGTTGTGTAATACACAACGTGTTTTAGACCCGTTTTTGACCGATTCTGTCTTAGTAGGTGCGCGAATCCACACATAATTACTCAAGTTCGATTGACTTTGAACCTGCCGGCTTAAATGTCTACACGTTCTTCTTTATCGTAACGTAATGAAGCACTAGGTTCAACACCTAACCGGGTCCGTGTAGACCCTAATTACATTCAGAATATCGACAGGTTCAGACACCTGGCTGCACATAAAACATATACGGACGTATGTTCTTTACATAGGACACAAGACCAGTGATCAAACGCCTAATAATGAAAAGAAACAAATAGGCCAGGTTTGCATAAACAAACAATAAATGACTCAGGCTGATCTTTGTTCTCAAGGTAGGCTACCACACTCAACAATAACATAAAATGAACTAGAATGCATTTCCCGGTGGGAAGTGCGAAGTGTGCTTGCTCAGACGCGCCGCGACAGCGCCCGGCAGGAGACGCGACCGCTCGTCCTCAGGTCAAAGCGCCAAAGTTTGGCCAAGACGCGAAGCTGCTTCGAGTTTGGCGGCGTTGCCCTCGATTGCCGAATTCTTACACTGACGTGAAGGGTTGCCTAGGTTCATCAGTGGTATGTCCCAGAGCACCTCCAATGTAAAAATGTGGATGTCATCCCAAAGACATAAAGAGATACCGTATGAGACAAAATGCATTTTTGCTAATTGCGACGCCCCCTAGTGGCCAAATTGCACCAAATTTACTGAGGTTACTTTGGATGGTGTCCAAAATCATCCCACCAAATATGGTCTTGACACCTCAAAGCGTTTCCGAGATTTGACCTCACTTCCTGTTTGGAGGCTTCGCCATCAAATTTCATTGGCTGCCATGGGCGAACGCTTTGATGTATGGAAATGAAATGTACACCTCTAAGGTCTGTAGACCTTGTGTTGAATTATGTATGAGTTGTTCACGAGTAGCCAGCATGAAACACGTAACCACTGAAAGAAGGAAGGAGCCTAAGGAACTAGGCATGTTTCTATGTCAAAGCAACCAGGCTGTTACTGGTTAACGTTTCTGAATATGAAATCGATTTTGGATTGGTTGCATGTGATAAAAGCTATGCCATTTCCTGTCCAGACAGCATTCATATTCAGAAATACTGTACACCGGCAACAAGGCACACACACACATACATACACCTCTTTCAAACAGAAGCATCAGTCCGTTACATCTGCCTCTTGTCCACAAACTGCATGTTGCTGAGTTGACCCACAACGGCAACAGCAACGAAGACTTTCACACAAACACACACACACAACACCCCCTCAAACCCAAATATCTGTGTGTTACGTCTGCCTCTTGTCCACAAACTGCATGTTGCACAGTTCACCTACATCTACCCACAATTCTTTGATTTATAAATAATCCCTGCATTAAAAAACTGCAATGTGTCAAATCTTAATATATTTATATATTTATATATATATGTATACTGTATGGGCAATTCCATGCAAAACTGTCAAGTCCATAACCCCACACAGCGTCAAACTATGATGTGGATGATGATTTCTTAAAAGTTTACCATTTCGCTCTTCTTGTTTGTACAACATATTCAACCTATTTTTCCACCCGTATGTCTCAACATATACTGGAGTCACATTCATAAACATAAACAGGATCCTAGGTTCTCAATTTGCTGGACTCGCTGTCTACCATAAAGTTAAAGAATAGTAATAACAGAAGAAAAGGTAAGAAGATGTTGATAGCGTGATTAACTGTGGTGCCTCCACTGAAGAATGTCTTTACCACTGCCCTGGTGGAAATATGTAAATCCTCAGAAATATCAAGTGACTACAGTTACTTTTACCTGCTTTGATATAGCTTATCCTAAATGAAATACTATGCATAATGCAACAATCACAAAACATTTATTGTATCCTTTGTTTTTAACTCTTAGAATTCAGTTCAGTATGACATAATAAAATGAAAGTACAAAAATAGTTTTTAAACCCCTTTTTAAAAGTTCAACCTATCACTTTCAATGAAATCTCAATTAAGGATTACGTAGTTCTAAATAGTAACTGTGTGGTAATAATTCACCTATACCACCCATAGCCTAAATTAATTAAATGTTTACCATGAACAATAGTTAAATGAAACACACAGTAATACTTTCTATAACACTTTGTGTTGGATGTAATTAATTGGACCTAGAATTGTTAACTGCTATAAGTGGGCCAAACTTTCCAGTTTAAGTCTCCACACATAAGCTTGAGTCGAAAAACGTAGCTCCCACTTTCCTTAGCTGTAGTGGAATTCTGGGATTTCTCCCTAAAGCGGAAACTATTATTTTTACCTAATTATAACTACTATTATTATTGGGGAGGTTATAGGTTTGCACTGATTCGGGTAGGTAGTGGCAATATACTGGATGGTATATCGGTTAGAATATAGGACGGAGAAGAGATGGGGTTTAACTTTGTATTGTTCCAGCAGAGACATTCAGGATTTCCATACAGAGAAATATGGGTATGGCTATTATTTATATACTTTAATACAGTGGTCCCCAAATGGCGGCCCGCGGGCCAGATCCGGCCCGCGCACAGTATTTTTTTGGCCCGCCACGTCAAGTCTGAACAAAGGTAAACAGTCATGTTGGCCACGCGTGATTAGCGATCTCCCTTCTTCAGTGGGTTACAACATCTGATAGTCATTCACTTTTCATACTGTTCGTATCCGACGTCCATGTCAAATTTATTCCAATTGATTACAAATGCTACAATGAAACTCCATCTCATTCTCAGGTTTTCATTGCCTGTCCTCACAGCACGCATAAGCGCACACACGCACAGACATGAGCAGTCCATTTCTAGCTGAAGTAGCCTAACCGCTGGAAGTGGCTACAATACACTCGCGAAATCCTTCTCGTTTTGATTACGTTAAATCCGTGTCAATAAACCACTGCTAATATTAATGCACAGTTTTTGCGAGAGCTACTTTATTAATATTTGGGAAAGTGATAAGGGGCTGCGACTGCTCTGCTGAAGTGCCACGACGGCACAGCACAATGAGCTTCAGAAACAATCACGACATTTAGACTACCCCAAAACGTTAACGGAATTCTCCCGAAGCTCCCGATTAGCCACTCAGGGCCTGCATTCAAAACATTAAAGAATTTAATTTAACAGATCATGGCAACTGCATGCAAGGTTAACTAGGCCTATCATGAGGTTATTAAAGCTGGTTCAGAATTAGTCATTGAATCCAAAGCTTTACTTTGCAAGATAAAAGTCTAATCTAACAACCTGTTCAAATATACCAGAATATAGAGGAAGTTGCATCTAGCAGAGCTCATTTTTTTTCTGCTGATCTGTAGGCCTACCACCCACTTTCAAAAAGCCCCCAACACCCATGGGTGGATGTCCACATGGGTAATTGTCCACAGTTTGCCTCTGTTCACATCAGGCACTTAGGCCTAGATAAATGTGTGGCAGCTGATAATGCTTTACGTTTCATTTAGAAAATGTGTACAATTGTTTGTTTGCTATTAGTAATAATAAATAGTTTTTAACCTGCCGTATCACACAGATTTCGGGGGGGGGGGGGGGGGGGGGGGGGGGGGATTTGTTGGCCCTCAGCCTCACTTGCTGTACAGAATTTGGCCCTCGGGGAAAACTAATTGGGGACCACTGCTTTAATATAAACTTTTTGTTCGTGACTACAGTTATTATGTGGTCAATTACGCCATCTAGCGGCGTAAAATGGTACGGTGTAATAGCGTTAAAAACTTCCTCTATTTGGAAATGCAACATCCTTACAACAGTATAACGCAAACGGTAGATTCCTAAGCGAAACACATGAAGTATTATAATTTCAAAGAACACTTACACTATATTACTTCATGGAAATGATGTCAAGAGCAAGTTTAACTATATTAGCAAACCTCTTGCATACCAGTGTGAATTAAATACAAACTTACTTTTCATCAATGACTCGCAACTCTGAATGTCAAAGACTGGATTACTCAGGATAACTGCAGGAATTGTCAAAAGGTAAATTAATTATCTCTGTTTAAGTGCACAACGAATTTGCACGTCTCTGCAGGTACTAACAAAAATAAGAAACTTAACAGGAAGGCACGCCAGTTTACCACATGAAATATCACAACAAATGCTAAATCACAGCGAACACACAAATGTCCCGGCCTTTTCTACATAATCACTCAAACTATAATGAATTCTACATGCTAATACAGATGTAAACTTGTGCACATTCAAAGGATACACAACGAATACAAAAGCAGTAGCCTAGCCTACATATAAAAATGCAAAGCGAAAGTAAACAATAGGCCTAATCTCCATTAGCTGCTACATCTTCTAAAGACGTTACAACATGTTTCAGGCACGTTACAACATGCTGAACAGTAAATATTGTAGGCTACTGGCCTCACTAATTCTGAGCTAGCTCAGCTATCCAGCAAGTTTACAATCACTAGGCAAGGACGAACAAAGAATGCAGGAAATCTTCACTTTTTTCTCCTTTCCTTCATTTATGCTGTAAAACTGTCAATACAAAAATATATTTTCATTTGTCTTGTCTAGCCACGCATATAGCGAATTACCGCCATATCAAAAAACAAAGAAATCTTTCTCACATATCTTATTTTCTGTACTTATGTCTAAACACATATTTCACTAGAACAATGTATACTTACAGGCATTGCCTTCGTATGGGTAAGAAATAACTATAGCAGGTGAAAAACATAAATTGTCCGGAGACAGCAACCAGTGTGAATCATCTCAGTGACTTCTCTCGTTTTAACGCTAAGCAGGAAGTATTTACTAGCCTACTTTCACTCCAAAGTAGATTCTGATAAGGCCAGTAGATGGCGCTCTAACATAACAAATGACTGGTAAATACTGAGTGCAATAACATAAACGAAATCTTGGTCGGCTCAGACCGTGACCATATTATTGACTAAACAATAAACATGTAGGAATGAGGTGTCAAACTCACTTTATGGTCAATTATCATCACACGCACGCCAAAGATAGCACAATGTCTCTCTCGCTCAGAAAGTGCACGAACATAATGACTGGTGCATACGTGCAGGAGCGGTCTTTCTAACAGAGTGATTTACCCAGAATGCTCCGGTCAATTATGGTAAATAACAAGAAATAAAATCGAATTCCTCTCAAAACATCACAAATATATAAAGCAATGTCCTGTAATCATTACAATCTCCTAAATAGTAATTCATTACGAAGAGAAACCATTACAAATTGTCAAAAATGAAACACCGTCACAGTGAGAACTCGTGGGATTGCAACTATAAATTGCACCTGGACATCAGTGTGGGATAACAACGAATAAGTCCGTACTTGCCTCTCGGGGCCATGGCGTCGTTAAGATATACTCAGTCTCGGGGTGAGACAATGTTGCGGACAATCCAAGTCAATCATGTGCATTGCACCGTTGCGAAATGTCTCAGCTAATTAATTCAGACAATGACACTGTTACGACGATGCGGTATGTAACCAAGCTGGGCTAAACTATGTCATAACTACTACTACATGATGGAACTCGTGCCAGTTCCTTTTGCAAGAATTGGCATACTTTGATTTTTTTTAAAAAAAATATCAACATTGTATCTTAAATCACTCTGGAATGTCCTTTTGGCATTACTTAAGCAATTTAAGATGAGCTATTCTGCTTAATAGTTTACATTCGCCAACACACACGTTTTTGCTAATTATAGAGCCATCGACAGACCAAATAACACCAAATTTATTGAGGGTGCTTTGGATGGGGTCTCAAGTCATCCCACCAAATATGGCTTTCATACGTCACAGTATTTCCAAGATAGGCACACTTCCTGTTTGGCGGCTTCGCTCGCTGAATTTAATTGGTCGTCACAGGCGAACGCTTGGACGTATGAAGGCGAAATCTAGGCGTTAAATCCGCCTTAGTCTGTAAATCACGCGTACCAAGTTTCATGACGATCGGATGAACTATGCGGCCAGTGTCGCTTTACTTTGATTTTGGACAAAATTCAAAATGGTGGAAAATCCATCATGGCGGAAAATTACGTCACATAGTGCGTTGGAATCGGCCGAGTCAGAGGATTCCAACGGTATAAGTTTTATCAAAATCGGCCATACGGATCAAACGTTACGGGCATTAACGTGTTTTCCAGCTTTGACCAGTTGGTGGCGCTAGGGCGTGAGAGCGGCGAGCATGAAACCTGGTGGTGTCAATCAGGGTAGTCTCTTCTATCAGCGTACCAAATTTCATGACTTTATGTTTTACGGTTTGGGCTACAGGTGGAAAAATGTGTGGGCATCAGCGCTCAAAAGTCGCTTTTCCATTCATTCCTATGGGAAAAAATCGACCGGAAAAACTGGAATAACGGGAGAACGACAAGGCGTATCAAAAAGCTGTATACAAGCCACCATCCTCCCATCAGGACGCACGCGTGAGAGGTGGAACGGCGTCTCTAGCTCCAAATCCCTAGGACAAGACAGGGAGACAAAAGTTGGCGTTAAGATATATGATAATAATAATAGGAAGAACAATAGTGTGCTGCTTTCAGCAAGCACACTAATTAAAAAAATCATCTTGTGCCCACCGCGTCATACACAATGGTATGGTATAGTAACATTAAAGTAGGTCTAGGACATCTAGTAACATCTAGGAAAATAATGCACTTATTGAAGTGTAAAGCCCCCTCCGCCTGCGGCGTCGGGTCCTTATTACCACTTTGAACGTGCATTATTTCCCTAGAAACGCACGGCGCGTCGTTGATTATCCCTTACTTATTTGCACCATAGATATATTTCTAAACCGGCTAGTTCCGGTCCTTGATTATAATTGGCTGAATCGCGTTCGATGCCTTGGTAAATTCCAGCATAATAACCACACACCTGAGGTGCGTTCAAGTTCACCAAACTTAGGCGAACATGGGTGAAGGTTTGCGAACGTTCGCAAACAGTATTCTGTTAGCCTTGAGTTTTTGGCGAACGTTTGCTAACAATCGCAAACAGTCTGAGGAGGTGGTGCGCCGCGAACATACAGTGGAATTGACGAATGCAACAATGCAATTACTGTTAGAATGGAAGGTTAACACCAAATCGTTCAAATTTAACAGTTCAAAGAAAACATGTTCACCTCGAACGTTCACCTATGTTTGCAAATTTGAACGCACCTCTTGACTGCATTTTCGTTCTATAGTAATGCACTACCACAATTTGCACAAAATTAGAGTAGCTGCGTCTCATTGTTGCATGGCAAACTCTTCTAAATAAAAACAATTCACCAAAACACTGAACATATACATGCTTAATTGATATTGTTGTCCCTTACCACCATATTCACACTTTAAAATGTCAGAGGCCTGCTTCATTAAGTGGCTCTTGCACGCTCTAATTACAGTGAAGTCTAAATCATCTGTTTGAGCCCATCCCGTCACTATTCGCCAGCACCTAGATAAATAGTTCTCCATGCTGTTATTGTTAAAAACTTGCATTGACGCCTGCAACAACACAATGGACCGGTCACTGTTTATTTGAAGTGGACTTACACACTTAAAGAAAATTTTCCGCTCATGATCTCTAATTGTTTGCAAAAAACGCTCCATGCAACTTTGCGTGTGGTCTTCTGTTATCATCATTGCAATTGGAACAGAATTGGGACTACCACCGCCTGAACTACTTAAACCTACCGATATTTCGTAATACAATATACCAGGGGTCGGCAACCTTTGAGACATCCAGTGCCAACTTAAACATTTCTAGTCAAAGAGTGTGCCACTATCATCAATTTTTATCTGGGGTTCGTAGTTTGTCACTTTTAATTGTAAACACGACTCGGAATTGTCCGTGGTCAAACGGCTGCCGATAGGGCTGAGCACACTTTTCATATGCGAAAATACCTGCTCACACAGGTATGTTGAGCCGAACACTGAAAAGAGGGATTGGAAGATCCTGCTGTCAGTCTGAGATTTTTTTTTTTTTGCTGATGCTGGTGGCGCGTGCCAGTGATCATGCCACGGCGTGCCAGCAGTGGCACCCGTGCCATAGGTTGCCTACCCCTGCAATATACGTTTGCTAGTGTTGGCTGATCTAACAATGCCACCTGTTGCATCCCAAAACGCTGGATTTTTACGCATCAATTCATGCCACAAATGAATGCCTGCCTCTGAAAAACATTATTTGGAGTGGTACGGCGTGTTAGCCTGACGAGCCGTAGACAGGGCTCAATCGGAGGGGTGGGATAAACAGTTGTCTTTCAAATTCCCTCCCCGCAATAGGATAACGCTAAACGAATCATCTTCTTGTTTTCAAGTTGCAGGATGCGTAACCTTCCCTCTCCACGCAATAGGATAACACTAAACGAATCATCTTCTTGTTTTCAAATAACAGGATGCGTTACCGTCGCAACTTCTGGTCGCATGTCAGTCACCATTATGTTAAGCCCACCCACTGACTCTATACACGCTGTGATTGGCCCGCTTTTTATTTTCCATTTCTCAGCTCCTTGCTCTACGGAGCGTTGCTAGACTGCCCTGCCAGCCAAATTACATTTGCTGCCGCTAGGGGCGTCTAGATTTCTAGGCTAACGGCCTGTATTACCTGTATGAAACCTTTAATATTTTTAGAAGCATTACCCTCCTCCTCTAATTTTGCTTTAAGTTTATGCAACGCAACGATTTCGTCTTGATCCAGAAGAAGGTTATATTTATGTTCGTGCTTTACCCTGCGCAGAACTGAGCTATTTGAACCTACGCCTGTCCGATTAAAAGCAGCCAAGGAGTCCTGGTTTGCCTTACTTAAAACCTGACTATACACTTTATATGGCTTTGCACTTTGCAGTTTTTTGCCAAGTTTCTTTCTTTCTACATTTCTAAATGGTCTTGCTTTTAGCGATGGGCTATGTAAAACTGATCCCCTATATTCTACATTAAAATTCAATGATTTTGTGGAAATTAAAGTTATAGTAAAAGTAATTTTACACGACTTATGGGCACATTTACCAGCTATTTTTAAATATGGTTTATTGGTCTTTCTCGTTGAGCTACAGCAAAAATAGTGCTGCTTGAAACTAAAAACACAATATGGATTTGACTCCTTTAATTGATCTGTGAACTGTGTTTCTTAAAATATTTACCCTGTCTGTTTTTCTCTAATTTGGACCACTGCTCAGGTGTTAAGGTGAATTGTGCATGTTTCTCTACAGATTTTTTTAAGTCACCATAAGTGGCTTCAGGCAGAATGCTCCTTAATGTCTCTTCACTTACCTGAGGAGGTTCAGTAGAGTCATGCACAGAATCCGACATAATCTCAGACACAGTGCTGGACATGTCATCTTCTGTGTGGTGTTGTTCATGACCTGAATCTTCTGACACCTCATCGCTCACTGCTGGGATATCCTGTGGTTCTGCAATGGGAGGTAGTTCTTCTGATTCCTCATCACTCACTGCAGCACAGATATGAGTGGAAGGTGAATTAGTTTGGCTAACTAGCTGACGGATGCGTCCTCTGTTTTCAGCCCAAATTCTCTTAATGTTAACACAACTACGGTGCAAGTCTACTGGCCTACAATGAGGCCACCCAAGTTTTTTTACTACACTAACCCAAAAATCTTTCTCACCCATATCCCTAATCTTACATGTACTATTTATAATATCAGCTATTCCTTTATAATCTAATTTATTTGCACCACCTTTCAACGGATATCTAGGCTCACTTTGCTGATACCCTAATTCTAACAAAATGTCATCCACACCAAATGACACCAGATCTACACCAGAGAGCATGCATGACAGCAAACACACACAGAAACACAGATAACACACCCACATACCCACAGAAACACACACACACACGTACGCTATCCTCTCTCTTTAACAGGCACAATGTTGCCATGTTTTTTGACAATCTGCAGGAAGTAATGAGGTGACACCAATTTCAGTCAATTGGTGTCGTCTCATTACTTCCTGCAGATTGTGGGCCCACCCCTTGCACATCACGCATTGTAGCCATGTTTCTTTGGGTTGACTATTTGAAAATGGCTCGACACAAACCAGACAAAAACATTCATCTTCGCCCGAGGAGGAATCATTTCTGGGCTGCACGTTTCTCTTTTTTGATGATTTTTTTTTTTGTCAACCTCAGAAAACAAGGACTTCTTCGTCTTCTGCTTTGTTGCTTTCTTTTCCGCCTCTATTCTTTCCTTGACTGGAGTGTCAGTCAGAATGCAGCTTTTCAAGGCCCTGCTTTTCCCTCTAGTGTTCTTTCTGGGTGGAGCCTGTGGAAATGGTCTCAGCTGTTCTGGAGACACACCAGTGCTTGTGCTTGGAACAGGGTCTGACTCGGTTGTGTTCTCCATCATTATTTCCACTTCATATGCAACCGCTGGGGCATTTAGACTTGGGTCAGAGGCAGGAGGGGGGTCAACAGGTCGGTCAGTCACAGAGGTCAGAGAGGCAGGATGGATGTCAACAGGTCGGTCAGTCACAAGCCGTTAACTGACTGAACGCCGGCTCATCCGCGGCTAGGTTTAACCGGCCATTCGCCGGCTAGGTCAATGAGGACAAGAGGCGCGATATTCCAAAGCCGCCTCGGTGTGGGCGTAAACATGTAAGAACTGGTTGTGAAGCAGGTGTGAAGTTGAACGTGACGTACAACATATGCGTCAAAAGAGTATTTAGTCTCGTGACAGTACTGTCATTTGTCAAAGCGATGATGCCAGGGCAAGAAGCACCGCAGTTCAATGCACAGCGCATTTTGCTATCAATTCAGTCGCGAATGAGGTTGCTATTTGTTTTAGGCTGTCAACTGGTACTGTTAGCTTTGGAGGACACGAGCGAAAAACCCAGAGGAACACATCTGAGGAGACGCCGGGGGCATTCGCAGGCTAAACGGCTGAAGCGACGACAGCGGAGACGGAGATGTTTGGCGATTTTCAACCAATTGCCGTCTGAAAAAACAGTGTGGAAGCTAAATAGACCACAGGGACCAGTGTTTTGGTCGAATGCCCTCAACCATTTTGACGATGTTGAGTGGCGGAAGCATTTCCGCATGTCGCGGGGTACTTTTGAATTTGTGTTCGATCTTATTGAACCACAACTGAGGCGCAAAACAACCAACTGGCGACAGCCACTGGAGCCTCGACTCAGACTTGCTATTGCTTTGTGGTGGTTTGCTACCCCGTCAGAATACAGGTCAATCAGCTGCATTTTTGGCGTTGGAGTTACTACTGTGGGTACTATCGTGCGTGAAGTTAGCGCGGTGTTGAAGACGCTTCTTCATCGTTTTGTATGCATGCCGAGTGGGACTCGTCTTCAGGAAACAGTCGACGGTTTTGCTGCACGGGGATATCTGATGTGTGCAGGTGCTCTAGATGGCACACATATCCCTATCATCACGCCAAGACGCGACCCAGACTCCTATTACAATCGAAAGGGCTGGCATTCCATCGTCCTCCAAGCTGTTGTTGATCATAACTTCTGGTAAGGATAACTCACTATTATAACTTACAAAAAATGTTGGTTAAATAGGCTGCTAGCTTAGGCCTACTGGGCCGAATCACATTTCCATGTCAATCCACTGAAATGGCGAGTAGGCTATTAAAATATGTTCTGTCCTACCATTCAAGCTTTACAGACTTGTTCGTGGGATGGCCTGGCCGTACGCACGATGCTCGAATATTTGCCAACTCCTACCTCTTCAAAAGGAGGTAGTATAAGGAGGGTACCTCTTTCCACGCGAGGTGAGTTCTTGTCATAGGTTGTTGTACATTTCTATAGCTCAGGTTTGTGACTTGTTATTGTTATTTACCCTGTTATTATTTACCTTTCAGTTATCGAGAACTGTTAATGGCGTGGAGATCCCTGTGCATCTCATTGGCGACCCTGCATATCCCCTCAGAAAGTGGCTGATGAAGGGTTTCACCAACCATCGGGCACTCACGCAGCAGGAGCGGAATTTTAACTTTCGCTTGAGTTCAGCAAGGATGGTGGTGGAAAATTCCTTTGGACGTCTGAAAGGTCGTTGGAAGTGCCTGGCTAAACGGCTAGATATTGCCACCACGTCAGTATCTGATGCTGTACTTGCCTGTTGTGTTCTCCACAACATATGCGAGATCCATAAAGAAGATTTCTTGCCAGAGTGGACCATTGCTGATGACCAGAGACTCCAGGTTCCTGGCCAGGTTGCTCGCCAAGATCCACAGGCACTCGCTTGTTTCCAGGGTTAGCAGAGTGGCTTGACCCCCAAATGGCCTGGCAAACATCGACATGTTCCCAGTCCATCCTTCCTCTGCCGCTCCTGTTGTTGTGGTCACAGACTTGATGGTACTTTTTGCGCAAGCATTTCAGCTTGCCTGTGACCTGTTTTTTTGTCCGGTTGTAGCCACGTCGACTAAGCTCCTCAGTTACTTTCTCATACAGCAATCCATCCTTTACAGTTCCCGTGATGTGACTGTCCGTTGTCCTCTTGGCAGTGATCGATAGCAGCTCACGGGTCTCGGAGGCTCCCCAGTTGCTCATCTTGTAGCCTGTGATGATCTGACGACTGTGCTGATGTTTGCTGATTTTAAGGCTAGCTTTACACGACAACGATCTGAACACAATCCGCAAAAGTGGCGTTGCGTTCCCACTTTTTTATTTCGCTTTTAGACGAGCGTCTTTGGGTGGAAATCTGCATGCACACGGTGACGCAAAAGTGTGTGAAATTTGATGTAGTATGCATGCCAGGTGGCTAGGTGATACTGTGGAGCACTGCCTAGGGTTGGGCATCGATAACCGGTTCCGTCTTGGAACCGGGTTTAACTTATCAATTCCATCGACATCGTACGTCTTTTTTGTTATCGATTCCCTTAACGATTCCCTCAGCCTGCATGAGGTCGGACTTTTTCCGGTTTTCCTGAAATTTTGTGTTACTACACGCCCTCTGCGACGACTCATACTACAAGTCAACCCCAAGAGGAGGAAGAGATCCAAAGCCTGGCCCCATTTCACTAAACGTGATGAATATTCTGCCGTCTGCAACCAGTACAGTATTGTTATCGTGTAAGGGTAGTAATACCAGCAATATGTTAAAACATTTGTCCGTGAAGCATGGGATTAAGCTCCAAGAGTGTCATGTGTTCGACAGCCTACGGAGGGGTGCTAACGTTGCCCGGTCCAGGGCTCCAGAGTGCATATGCGCCCAAAATGTTTAAGAGTGTGCCTGGAAATAATTCTAGGTGCACCTGACGCTGCTCGGGTGAAAGCATGCGTTTCCTTCACAAGTTTTAATTGTAGACTATGCGTGCAACTTTGCCAAACTGTATACAAGTAACCCCCTTGGCCCGCTCTCTCTCCCCCTCCCTCTCTCGTGCGTGCGCGCTCAATGGCACTCGCCCCTCGACATGCACATTCACAATCGTGAAAGCAATGACGCATAGAAGACTAGCGACATTATAATTAATTTCGGTTAGCATCATAGCGTAGGCTACTGCACAAATTTGATTCAAATTCTTGCATTCACGTTGACTGATCATCTCAATGTTTTCCAACTCTAAGACTCAAAAGGGCCTGTCCCAATAGAACAAGTTTTAGCCTACCTTGCAACTTAAACACACGCGGGGAAACTGAACAGTCCAACCAGTAGACTTAATAAGCTAGCCAACTATGCTACTTTGTTTACAATTTGAGGCTTCAAGCCGACAGCTGAATTAAAGAGGCAGAGTTGTAATATGAATAGTCATGAATGTCATGAATATCAGAAATGTCAGTAGGCTAGTATAGATTAGAATATATAAAGAATTATATTATATTATATATATATACTGTAGGCTATATACATCTTTATAATTCTTTATAAAGAATATGTATATTCCTTATTGTGTTTTAAATAAAGTCAAGCTTTTTCTACGCCTTATTGTTAAAAAATCATTCACATTATATGAAAGGAGAGCGATAAAAGGTGACCTTTTGGCGTTAAAGGCGATGCAATGAAAAATGTGGGTGCACCTACATTTTTTGGGAATCGAGAAGAGAATTGATAAGGAATTGGATTGATAGGCAGAATCGATAATGCCATCGATATTGATAAAAACTTATCAATACCCATCCCTAGCACTGCCATACAACAACACCAAGAGCGCGCGCATGCGTTGAAACTTCCTTCTACTTTTCTCCGGAGTAGCGCGAAATAGCCATAGACTTAAAAGAAAATAGCCCACCGTCAAAAACCAAAACATGGCGAAGAAGCGAGGCAAGACAGACAACTTTGTCTGGACAGACGAGGAGGTCGAGCTATTGTTGCAAACACATGGATCACAAGTAATTAATTTGCCTTCTCTGTTCTGATATATCAGTAATTACTCTGCTTATTTGCTGAAAGGACTCCTGAATAGCTATCAAAGCAGCTAAGGCCACTTGAATGTCTGACCGATGGAAATAATCCGACATGTTTGTTATTTTTTGGCTGTACTGCACACATGTATATGACGTCAACGCGTATGCGAGGATAGCCAGCGTGAGCAGCTCAGAGCACACTTTTGCGTTGTCAACCCTTTAGACGGGAACGCGACGGTGGAGCGTCTTTAAGATTTCCACTCTGGAGGGTGGGTTCATTTTTTTGCGTTTTTAAGCCCCAAAAACGCTGTCACCGTCTAAACGAAAGGCACATCTGATAAAATATTTTGTCGGTTTCACCCGGGAGCGTTGTCGTGTAAAGCCAGCCTAAATCTGCCGGCAGTGGGTCGCACAACTCTCGTCATCGACAGCTCCGCCCATGTCTCAGTAAAGCCGCCGCATATCCGGCTCGCGTCCTCACTGCAGTCGCACCAGCGATATGTGTACCCCCAGGGGAGGACAATTGGCAGCGTAAATCACCCCGTTGATTAGCCGGCTATCAGTGAGAACAATCGGGACTAGCCGCCTAAAAGCCCGTGAATCGCCGGCTATCTGTGCAGTCAGTAAACGGCTACAGAGGCAGGAGGGGGGTCAAGAGGTCGGTCAGTCACAGAGGCAGGAGGGGGGTCAAGAGGTCGGTCAGTCACAGAGGCAGGAGCAAATGCTGTGGGCGCGAATTTATCTCTGTTGAAAGGATATATCCCACTCGCTCTGAAACCCGACTGGATGTTAATCATGTCAACAGCTTGAGGGAAGGCCACAGACACAATTTGGGGGATGTCATATATTGTCATGGTTTTTCCCGGGTTGTTTAGCATCCAGGCAGATGATGCCTTGTTGACATAGGTCTTCAAAGGGCCATAAACAGAAACATCCAGTGGCTGCAAACGGTGGGAGCAATGGGGAGGGAAGGACAGCATCACTAGGCCTTTCTCCTTGGCTACATTTAGCCCATCCACTGACAGATGTGAACTGTGGTTGTTCAGGAGCAGGAGGCACGGCCTTTCCTTGCTACACCTGGTGTGGTTGATGAAATGCCTACGGAAGTCGATGAAGTGGTCTTCCTTCATCCAGCCAGATGGAGTAGCGCCTCCGATGCTCCCAGTGGGGGCATTTGCCAAAAAATGGTTGTGAAAGTGAACCCTATGAAAAATGAAAAAGGGAGGTATAGAGGAGCCTGTGGCAGATACTGCACAGGAAAGGGTCACAAGAGTTCCCCTCTCAGCAGAGGTCAATGACCCCACCTGCTTATATCCTCTCCTGGCTACCACTCTGTTTGGCCTATGTACAGTTGTAATGCCTGTCTCATCCATATTCCAAATTGACAGGGGCTGAAATTGGTGTCGTCTCATTACTTCCTGCAGATTGTGGGCCTACCCCTTGCACATCACGCATTGTAGCCATGTTTCTTTGGGTCGACTATTTGAAAATGTGGCAGATACTGCACAGGAAAGGGTCACAAGAGTTCCCCTCTCAGCAGAGGTCAATGACCCCACAGCCAGGACTGTACACCTGGTCTGCCGGTCTACGTGTGTCAGAACTGTGAATATGACCCAGACAGTGATTAAATTAAATTAAATTGTCTTTTTATCTGTCTGTGTTATGGGCATGTACAGTATAGGTTCAAGTTCATTCATGCAAACAGACAAAATCATCAATTTATTCTTCATGTTCTGCCATCTTCAGTGGTATTTTATGTATTGTATGCACATTTTATATATTGTATTTTATATATGTTCATGCACACACGCATGTGCCCTCATACACACAAACACACACACGCAGGACACAGTTTTTGCGGAAACTAATTTTAAGTAAAAAGTGTGACAACTAACCCCACTCTCCCCTACCAGCGTGTTAGAAAGATGCAAAACTGTCAAGTGGCATTAGGGCGCTTTATAGCCTACACGTAATACTTCCCTCGATCATCACTGACATGTGCAGATTTTTTCCGCGATTGCATTCACATGCTGTCGTGGCAACATTAGGCTACGGCAAAATTACTAGGTCAGCAGCAGCAGGAAAAGTTCTGGTAGTAGATATACGGACATATGAATTCAGACAGCACAACAAAGTCTGTCTGAAAACGGCTTGAGAAACAACAGCATGATGACAATTGCCTCACGTTCGGATTCAAGTACAGAGAGCGCCCTAGAGCTGTGGACCAGGAGCTACGTGTGTGTCTGTCATCCATTCCTGCGAGAATAGAGCGGCTGTATCCATCCTTGCAGGCCCAAGTCTCTCACTGAGTGCAAGTCACACTCCAGTGTGTGTGTCTGTGTGTGTGTGTGTGCGCGCGCGCGCAGGCCTACATGAGTTGTAGTATGCTATGCGTTTTGCATTTGTTGGTCTCCAAAG
Source organism: Sardina pilchardus (assembly GCF_963854185.1). Classification (NCBI taxonomy): domain Eukaryota; kingdom Metazoa; phylum Chordata; class Actinopteri; order Clupeiformes; family Clupeidae; genus Sardina; species Sardina pilchardus. The sequence goes on from NC_084996.1 coordinate 37,490,709, forward strand.
ATGGTGTGTATTCTAATCATAATTTACATTAAAGAAAAGTTTGGGGTGCCTTGAGATTTTTCAATCATATAAAGGGTGCCGCGACTGAAAAAAGGTTGAGAAACACTGGGCCACAGGATCCTTAACCTTCTCTCTGGCTTCCAGCAAAGCCATCGATATCTCAAAGTTGCGACACTACCATTGACTCCCGTGAACAAACAATGGCGGCACATGCGGGAACTATTCCATTGAGAATGAATGAATAAAATACGACTTTTCTACATGACTTATAGTCGTGTGCATAATAATGCATTTTCATTGAGTAATGTATATGTATGTGGAAATGCAGTTTATAGTAATTTTCATCGAGTATTTACCGTAAATATTAATGCGATCGCTGCTGTCAATCCCGTAGTAAACCAGGGACCGAGGGAACTACTGAGTCTTCCCACTAACCACGTGACCGCTCTAATCTGGCTTTAACTTGGAAGTCAACGGCTGTCGCAACTTTGAGATATCGATGGCTTTGGCTTCCAGTAATGCCTCTCGGATGTCACTGGCCTGATGCCGGACAGCATTAACAATTTGGAGCCTACTCTCCCACCTTGTGTCACTCCATGACTTCAGTGTTATAGTCACATATTCTTTCAAAATGCTCCACCTTTGTGTGGCACCAGAAAAGATGAACAGCTTTTGGATATTTCCAAAAAACCCAACTGCATCTTTTGATGACTTGGCAGCATCTGCAATCACCAGGTTTAATGTGTGTGCACCACATGGGACAAACAAAGCTCTAGGATTAATTTGCAACAGTCTGGCTTGGACTCCTTGGTGTTTGCCCTTCATGTTGGCCCCATTGTCATAAGACTGCCCTCTGCAATTGACAAATGGAATGTTGAGATCCTTAATCTTATCTAATATGACAGTAGACAGACCCAACCCTGTGGTATCCTCAAGTATAACAAAGCCAAGGAAGTGCTCCTGGATTTCTGGCTGTCCTTGTAAAGCAACGCTTCTGAGGATAATGGACATCTGCTCCTGGTGACTAATGTCAGGTGTGCAGTCCAAGATAATGGAGAAGTATTTTGAATCTCTTATTTGAGTTACAATTGTTTCAAGAATCCTGTCACTCACAAGCTGGATAAGCTCATTTTGTATGTCTTTACTGAGGTAATGAGCATGTGTTTCACCATCTTTAATTCTGTTCAGGTGGTTTTCCAAAACAACATGTTTGGCCATTAACTCAACTTCTTTAAGGAAATGTCCATCATCAGGTTGGAAGAGCTTCTCTGATGAACCTCTAAATGCCAGGTTCCTTTCTGCCAATGACTGAGTGATGCTTAGGGGACGTTTAAGGACATCCCGCCATCTCTTTCTTTAAGCTTCAAAAGCGGTCATTTGTATGTGGTCAAGTGTTGTATGTGTGTATACATGTGTGTATGTAAGTTTGGCGGAAATTGAAAATAAAGCTATTTTCTGAATGAAAATACGTCAACTAAGCCGTGGAAGTAATTTTCGCTCATCACGCAGTACAGAGCTAGCACGGGCAGGAGTGACAGCCCAAAATCGCAAACAGTGGGTGTGCATGGGGATTAAAGCACGCTTTCAAAATCGCATTTTTAAACCACTAACATTGCTCAAAACAGCGCCAAACCTCATCAGTAGCTTTCTCTAGGTGTCTACACATAAAACGAAGCACCAAACAGTCTGTAAACTTTGGAATAGTCAGTATACACGTAGAATCAATTCGAGACCGCAACTCCATCTAAAGCACAGAAATGTCTCGCGAGATCTCACATAGTATTAGGTTCAATACATTTTGTTTATTTTATTTTACATGCTAATTTACATGCTCAAACAATTTCCTTTGTATTACAATTTATTACAAATATTTTTATTGATTCTATATATATTTATTCTATATTGATTCTATATTTAAGTGTCTACAAATTCCCAACCTCCCCATCCCCATCCCCATTCACCACTCTTTTCTGCCTGTCTTTTCTCCCTCCCTCCCTTTCAGCCGCCCCCTTTAAATACAGCGACACCTCTTTCTGCAACTCCTCTTCAGTTGCTGTGTGAAGCACTCTCCTAACAGCTCCTGTAGTAAAACAAAGAGTAAGTGAGATGTTGTGTATGGATTGATATATAAACTTCACTTCCCATGATGCCATGCATTTAGGCGGGGGCTATATAAGGTAGAGCTCCCCAATTCAACACTATTCTGTACCGCAAGGATATACAGAAAGCCTACATGTATTATTAGGATGCAGTAGTTTAATAAAATTCTGTTTTAATGTTCAGCACTTCCATGTCTGCCTCCATCAATGTTATTGCGTGCCCTCACTCGGACATAACATGAGAAAAAAAAAGCTTTTTGCTTGGGGTTGTATACTTATTCACAATAGTTTCACAAAAACACTTACTGTGCAACACACTCTTCAGCTGTAAGGACTTGAATGCCACCTTTCCTGCTGCCCCAGTCCAATTAATTTGGAGCGCCAGGGACCTCTTCAAAGCCCGGCCCAGCATCCTCTTGACAGCATCTTTGGTTGTTTTCCCTCCCAAAATAGCAAGTATGTTCACCTGAAATGCAAAGACCAAAATTACAATGGCATTTCAACTTCCAGTCAAACATCTTAGCTGTTTTCAGCTTAAGCTGTTATTTGTAACGGGAGCAGGTTAACGGCTAGTATTCCCTCGAAACACACCACAACACAACGACGTGGTATAAAAATACAATTTTATTAAACAATCACTTTAAAATATCATACAATCAATGGCTCGGGTCAGGCACATTATATAGCACTTTGATACAGGGGAGAGGGGCAATTACACCTTTACAAGGTGTTGGAGAGGCGGAGTTTACTAAGGGGGGGCCTGACTAGAGGGGGTGTGTTCTAGGCGTTGAGCTCAGTCTACACGTGTGGCGCCACTAGGGGTTGCCCAACATACCCAGTAAGGGAAGTAGTAAGTGTCCATACAGTATTCACACAATAGTACCAAAAGCACTCAATAAACTACTCATATGAAAGCACAGCAAACATGGTGATCAAAAAGAGCAAGATAAATGTCACTAGGCTGTACGAACACTACTTAATGACCCTACGAGGTATATAGACACCATTAGAGCCCTGATATTAAAGCATAAGAAAATATCCCCCTCTACTGGCAACTAACTGTAATTATGTGTAATTAACACCTAGAGCAGCAAGATTATGACGACAACCCACCGATATGGATTTGGCTACCACCCACTTGAATCTACACTATGACACGCTAATGTGGAAATACTCAAAGGCACAGCACACATAAAATATAACACTGCACACAGTCACACACGTGAACTAAATCCAAAACAGTCTGTGGTAGCCTGGTGTGGCTAACTTTGTATCAGCAGGTGGCAATCACAATTTAGCTAGGCTAGGTTGCAAACAATGATTTTTATCCAGTACCACTGATGGCCCAACCCGGCCTTGACGTGCTGTCCTTGGAAATAGTCCGGAGCAAGCGATCCGTCACAACGCTGTCTCTTTAAGTCCGTAATTGACCGTGAACGTCGGGGAACGTTGTCGGTGGTGGCTCCGCTGCCTGGGCCGCTCGTCTCGGGGAAGAGGCCGAGCTCGTTCCGGCTAGCTAGGAAGGAGGGACAGTGCTTAGTCGCTAATACACAACTTCACAAACACAAATGAAACACACACGCACACAGAGAAGGCAGGGCTACTTTCCTGTAACGTGTGTGTTGAGAGTGTTGATATAAGGTCCTTTCAGTTCTCGTGGTTAGCGTGCGTTGAGAAGTTTCAGGTTGATCACTCGTCTTATATGTGAAGTCCAGCCCGTTGATATAAGGTCTTTTCCGATCTGGTTGCTCGTGTACGTTGCGAAGTTCCGGTTAGGTTGGTCGCTCGGCTCAGGAAGGCAGTGGAGTTTGTCCTCGACTGGCGAGGAAGGAGGGAAGGTGCTTAGCCAAAATAACCACTTTACCAACAGGCCACTACGTGCACACACATACACACATGCAAAGGCGGGTTACTTTCCTGTACATGTGAGATTGAGAGCGTTGCTATAAGGTGAGGTCTCTTCGGTTCCCGTGGTCGATGTGCGTCCACAACCTCGCCGCAGTCGTTCGAGTCCAGGCAGGCAGTTCGTCTCTCCTCCCGTTGTTTACTTCCGGGGTAAAAGGCCACTCTTCTTTTTATGAAGTCACTGCACCAATCCCGTGGTTTGTCGATCAAGCAATTATTACAGCCTGCTGCCATTCAGTCTTTTCCCACCCCACAGTTTAAAGTTGCACACACAGTCAATCATCTCACGTCCAGTTATATAAACCCAAAGGCACCTCATAATAATAGTTTTACATTGGTCATATATCCCACTCCCCTACACTTACAAATCAAGCTTACAAAGCTTCAAATACAGAGGGTATATATGATGACAAAAATTGACAACATGTCATGTATCAAGCACACAACGCTCCACTTGGGAATGAGATTTAAGTTTAACAACACTCAAGGAGGTGGATAACGTGGCTCTCAATATGATGCATGTTCCCCACAAATGTAGTGTGGAGGGAAAAGGGATGTGAAATGCGACAGTTGTTTCAGATAACAATGGCTACTTACATGGTCTCACTTCCCAACACCCATTCCGTGATTTGAATAGTATTTTTGAATCAGTGAGTAGTCAACATTAAAGGGATAGTTCGGGTTTTAAGACACAAAGTTATATGGGTTCCCTGTCAGCAACGTTGTGCATCAGCACTGACTTACCCCCCGACAGCGTCCTGTGAGCCGAGATCCAGCCGGTTTTTGATCGTTTTTGATGCTGAAGAAAGTAGTCCGGCAAGTTTCTGGGGTCACGAAAGTAAAGTGTTTTTCTTCTCAAAACCATATGCGTTGAAAAGAGTGATATATTTGCACCACAAAAACGTTGTCCAGCTGTCAGTAGCGCGCAATGATAGGAATCGAGAAAAATAGTGCCAAGATAACGAGGTTTGAATTTTTCCTGGACAACGTTTTTGTGGTGCAAATATATCACTCTTTTGAACACGTATGGTTTTGAGAAGAAAAACACTTTACTTTCGTGACCCCAGAAACTTGCCGGACTACTTTCTTCAGCATCAAAAACCGGCTGGATCTCGGCTCACAGGACGCTGTCGGGGGGTAAGTCATTGCTGATGCACAACGTTGCTGACAGGGAACCCATATAACTTCGTGTCTTAAAACCCGAACTATCCCTTTAAAGCAAGGCAGAGCCACATTCATTACGAGAGCCAGGCTAGGACTTTTATGTCTACAATAATCATATGGCAAAACATTTAAAAAACAGACATACCAGTTGATTTTTCATGTCCGCATCAGATACAAGCCGCCTCTCCAACTCATCCAGGTCCTCAACATTACTTAAAGGCATGTTGGTGTCCTCCACGAGGCCAAGATCTGCCACACCACCACCTAGCTTCTGCAGCATAGATGTATTCAGAGCCACCTGCTGCTTTACCTCCTTTAGCTCCTCCTCAATTGTTCGCATATGCTGCAGAACAAGTCTGTAAAAGTCTATGAATCAAAAGGAATAGATTGGAATTGGCATGACAAAAAAAATGTAAAGATGTAAAGAAGTTGTGACTGAAATAATCAGACATTCATGGCTTGTGTCTCCCTTAATATTGGCGCCAGATTAATGAAAATGCAGTTCTACCTTGCTGGGGTGGTACTGGCAGAGATGTGAGAGAATTTGACGGAAGTAGTCCTGGTCTGACTGGTAAACTCTGTTGAACAGATTGGAAATTAAAAGGCGTATTTAGTGAGATGATTACTGCAATGGCAGGGTTCTTACAAAAAATGTAGCTGAATTTACTACCTTTTCACTACCATCAACATGTTTTCTACTACAAAAGCAAAAGCTGAAGAGTAATGTAATGCAATACCTTTCCAAAACACAATAACACATTTAAGAACAACACGATTTAACAATGAACAAAGCAACTGACATTTGAACAGGGGTGTGTAGACTGTCAATAGGCACTGTATTATGTATTTACTGGCATGGCTAGAGTTGAGAAAGCTTGCTGGGTGCTGTGGTGGTGCTGGCAAAGGTGTAGTGGTCCTGGTCTGACTGGTAAACTCTGTCGAACAGATTGGATATGAAAAAACGTGTTTAGTGAGATGATTACTGCAATGGTATGACATTACACCTGGCACTTTTGTCCAAACCAACTTATAAAATAGACAATGAACAAAGCAACTGGCATTTGAAGAGTATTTACCGGCATGGCTGGAGTTGGTGAAGCTTGCTGGGTGCTGTGGTGATGCTGGCAAAGGTGTAGTGGTCCTGGTCTGACTGGTAAACTCTGTTGAACAGATTGGATATGAAAAAACGTGTTTAGTGAGATGATTACTGCAATGGTATGACATTACACCTGGCACTTTTGTCCAAACCAACTTATGAAATAGACAATGAACAAAGCAGTGCTATGCAGAGGGCATGGTGTCAAATGTGGGTGCACAAAATGAGATAGACCATGAAAAAGCAATAAATATAAGAAAATATATCTTCTTTTCAGAGAGATCACTAACCTGGATTTGGTTTTTTTTTTTTGCTGGTGCTCTAAGGATTTTTGGAGGCATGGGGAGATTTCGATCGTCATCATCTTCACTTAGTTCATGGGTCAGGGAAAATTTCATATTTGGCCTTGAGATGACACAAATTAGAAAAAGTTAAGGGCAATATCATTGGTGAAAAGAATATTTATGATTAGCTATAAATGCCATAATGTTACACAGGTAAACACATAAATATAATACATAAATAAGAAGCATTATTATTATTATTATTATTATTATTATCATAAGACATCCGTGTGGCATCAGATTTTTCCCCTTTTTATATAATAATGCGCACTATAGTGAAAAAATATTGTCTTACTTCCTTTTTCTTTTCATTTCGTCATCGGTGGTGTCCAGTGAATTTCCTTTTTTTGCTTTCACATAAAAATTGTGGGCCTTTTCATACGTATCTATCAAAAAACAACAAAAACAAAAGCAAACAAGCAAAATTCAAATAGTTAACCTGAAACATTTTCTCCCAAAGCAAAACACTGCATTATGATGTGTAAATACACAAATCCTACCTTTAACTTTAAGTATTACTGGATGCAACGTCCATGTTTGGGGGTCAGGTGTTTCATTAAGTAAGGCAGCCTTCTTCACCTTTTCCTGTGATTTGTACGGTGGCCAGGAACATTGATTATTTTCGTCAATCCATGTGTCAGGAACAATAAAAATGAAACCCTCTTTGGGGAAGGACACAACTAAATACATTTCTGTTGAAGGAAGAAATAGTGACATTTTATTAAGTGGGCTTACCTAGGCATCTTAATGCTCAATACCTGCAACTACAGCAATTCCACAGGAGTTGGGACACTTGTGAATATGTCCACAAAATAATCTACTATTCCATTAATTTCCAAAACATTCAATCCATGCATCAGATTTAGGATATGGGCAGACGCAACATATTAGCTGGTAAAACAGAAAAAAGCTGTGACACTTACACAAACATACAAAATAGCAATCCTACTGATGTACCATCGGTAGCCCAGCAAAACCATCCTTAACTGGAAGGAGGACATACTTCCTCTTTATGTGTGCAGCTAGAGTGTGATGTAGTTGGGGTGTCAGGGCAGACAGATGGTAGATGCCAACCTCAGATGATTCAAGTGGGTAGTGAAAGAGGTTGCAGAGCTTTGAGAATGGCCTAAACACTATGTGCACTTCTGCCTTGTGGTCAACTATGATGTTCTCAATGACCACTATCCTTCCCCCAGCTAGCTCCACACAACTGTCACTGGTTGAGACTTGAATGATGAACCTCTGAACACTCATTTTTTTTAATTGCTTGATGACACTAATGTGAGGTGGTACAGGGCCACTGAAGTGTTCCATTGTCAGACTGGACTTGACACTAGTAAGACACTCGCTGGACTTAAACCTCCTCTCAGACAAGCGACGGATGACCTGCTCTAGTGGCTTGTTTGGTTTTCGGATAATTTTTTTTAGCTGCCCGAGGAAATTTTCAAAAGGGAAGCAGGATATATTGTCCAAGACTCCATATTTCTCTGTTTCTGCACTGAGGTGAAGTAATGCATGCATATTGTACCCAATGTACTCCCTGAGTTGGCTGCAGTGCTTCACAAATGCCAAGAGTAGACTGTGGGCATAGTCAGCTTTATCTCCCACTAAAGTGACACTAAGCAAGATGGTCATGGCCACAGACAGCAACATGAAGTTGTCATAAATTGATGTTGGTACTCTGCCCTTTAAGCAAGCTGGCCCAGTATATAGCAAGAATGAGCGAAGCTTTCCACCTCTCACAGTCAGAAAGAGCTCAGGGCTTACGGTTGAACTCAATGGGAAGATGGGAACGATAACGCAAGAGCTCAGTTGACACCTCTTGTACAGCAGCATTACCTATTCGAGTGTGCAATGGTTTCTTCCTCCAAAAGTACAAACGTTTCCGCACTACCCCTAAGCAAACCACATGCATGTAGTCATGAGGAAACTGTGTGAGTGTGACCATTCCAACAGACAATAGACTGAATGGACTAAATCCAGTAAAATGCTGCTCATCACTAAATTCATCCAAATTATCACTGTCCAGTCGAGCAGGTGCGTTAAGATCTGGAAACGTCATCCTACCCTGATAAGACACTCCCTTTAGATGGCATTTGTGGCAGCTAAAAAATCCTGAGTGACCCTTTGAGCTTCGGATAAACGCACATGCAGGTGCGTCACAAACTACTGCCGACAGGCCGACTGAAACAGAAACACCCTGGTAACAAAAGCCATCTCTCTCCAGAAGACGTACGTCACTAACAAAGTCTGTCAGATAATCAAGGGTTGTAGGTTTGTGATTGCCAAAGTAAATTCCTATAACAAAAGGTTCCTTATTTGTTTGTACACGATTTTCGAAACACTCAATTAGTCCTAAAATTGGCCAGAACTGGGCATTTGCACTTTTGTAGAGGGGCAGGCCATCAATGTTCACTTGTATTGTTAAAGACAAAGGATTGTTGTTTTTAGAAAGATGAGACGAAATGGCATCTGTAGGAGCCGCATTTAAGTTTATTATTAGTGTGCTTGCAAAAGCACACTATTGTTCTTCCTATTATTATTATCAAATTTATTTATCTTGCGGAACATTTTTGTCTCCCTATCTTGTCCTAGGGATTTGGAGCTAGAGACGCCGTTCCACTTCTCACGCGTGCGTCCTGATGCGAGGATGGTGGCTTGTATAAAGCTTTTCGATACGCCTTGTCGTTCTCCCGTTATTCCAGTTTTTCCGGTTGATTTTTCCCCATAGGAATGAATGGAAAAGCGACTTTTGAGCGCTGATGCCCACACATTTTTCCACCTGTAGCCCAAACCGTAAGACATAAAGTCATGAAATTTGGTATGCTGATAGAGGAGACTACCCTGATTGACACCACCAGGTTTCATGCTCGCCACTCTCACGCTCTAGCGCCACCAACTGGTCAAAGATGGAAAACATGTTCATGCCCGTAACTTTTGATCCGTATGGCCGATATTGATAAAACTTATACCATTGGAATCCTCTGACTCAGCTGATTCCAACGCACCATGTGATGTAATTTTCCGCCATGATGGATTTTCCGCCATTTTGAATTTTGTTCAAAGTCAAAGTAAAGCTACCCTGGCCGCATAGTTTATCCGATCGTCATGAAACTTGGCACGCGTGATCTACAGACCAAGGTGGATCAACCGCCTTGATTTCGTCTTCATACGTCCAAGCGTTCGCCTGTGATAACCAATTAAATTCAGCGAGCGAAGCCGCCAAACAGGAAGTGCGCCTATCTTGGATATGCTGTGACGTATGAAAGCCATATTTGGTGGGATGACTTGAGACCCCATTCAAAGCACCCCCAATAAATTTGGTGTTATTTGGTCTGTCGATGGCTCTATAATTAGCAAAAACGTGAGTGTTGGTGAATGTATACTATTAATCGGAATAGCTCATCTTAAATTGCTTTAGGTCATGCCAAAAGGACATTTCAGAGTGATTTAAGATACAATGTTGATATTTAAAAAAAAAAAATCTATTTATTGCCATTCTTGTAAAAGGTACTGATGTGTAGGCCACAGCACAGCATTGTTCCAAGTCTGACGCATACAGTTCAACGACATTATGATTTCAAACCCGATATTATTACTCAATGCTTAATTGACTGACAGGGGTGGTCAGCAGCTGTACACCAATGGTGTAATTCTAGACTTGTCCGCATCGTTGTCTCACCTTGAGACTGGGTAATTCTTAGAGATGCCACGGTCCCGAGGGACAAGTATGGACTTACTCGCTGTTAAATGTAATGTGTGTTCAGTTGTTATATATAGTAGACAATCACACGATGTTTCTCAGTGACGGTGTGTTTTGGATCATTTGTATTGACCTGAGCATTCTGGGTATTTCACTCAGAGGATCATATGACACCCCCACAAAGCAGGCGAAATACCGGAAGTAGAGTGGTGTGCGTGATGCAACGAGGATTTTAATTAGAATGTAGTCCTATGGAAATCGCAGTTACACTTTCAACAGTAAGTGTGTTTAGACTTCGAATTTCGTCACAATTTATATCATAGCCACCTAAGAGTTTACCAAAGATAACGTCGTTGTCCATTTCAATTTAATAAATGTTTCTGAATTTGGGGAGGTCTCCTTATGGAGGTTATGGGGTTATGTTTTCCATGTATTCCTGTAGGAAAAGGTTGTGGCTTACACTTTCATAAAGTTTGTATATTTACACTTCAAATTTCGTTACACCATTTATATCATAGCCACCCTAAGGTTTAACAAAAATAACAACGTAGTCCAATGTTATTTTAATGCATTTTTCGGAATTTGAGAGGTCTAGTTATGAGGGTAGGTTAGCTAACTGCAGTTCAAATGCTAATCGCGACTAGCATCGCTAGTTGGTTTTAACTTTACCGAGGCTGTTTATACTGAATTGCAACTGCTGTTATGAAGACAGTTTGGAGCCTGGCAGACGTGAAGGCAGTGAAAGGTAATGAAATGCATGGTCCAAGTAGCCTGGGAAGCCGTCTAGTTATGAGGGTAGGTTACCTAACTGCAGTTCAAATGCTAATCGCGACTAGCATCGCTAGTTGGTTTTAACTTTACCGAGGCTGTTTATACTGAATTGCAACTGCTGTTATGAAGACAGTTTGGAGCCTGGCAGACGTGAAGGCAGTGAAAGGTAATTAAATGCATGGTCCAAGTAGCCTGGAAAGCCAAACTATGTTAACTGTAGCCTAAGTTTAATATGGAACGAGTACGTGTTGCTGATATCATTTCGCAACTCATCGAGCTAGCAAGTCAAGCTAGTCTACATCAGGCAGTGCATAGATAATATTATTACACTTTTTTACAGTCAATGAAGCACCAAGTGAAAGTCAATGTTTGCTTTATATCCAGTGGCAGTGGTGCTGATGTCGTTTGAATAAGTACAGTAAACTTAGTCAGAAGATCTAAAAATATTTGCATTCATGCTAGCTGTATGGTCTATGTGCCACCTATGAATCCCCCTGTTGCAAGCTGCTGCCAAGTAGGCTGGTCATGTCTAAAGCGTGATTATTTTCAATAACTACTCCTCCTGATTGATTGTCATTGACACCGTCAGGGTATGGCTTACCAAGACAGGGAGAAAGTAAGCTGTGTATGGCAGGTGCGTGTGGTAGGCTAGGCAAGGCAGTGCTATTCCATGTAAACTGCAGTGGTGGACTGCGTGATCGCTGGTCAGGCCACCCCCAACCAGCAAAATGTGACGTGATATACTGTATATCTATATGTCTATATACTGTATCGATCTAGGATATCTGTATATATCTATGTATCTATCTATAATCTGCACTTTTCACTGCTGAACAGTGTCTTGCCCGTTTCTCTTTACTCCTCTCTCATGTCAATCTCAAGAGGGCTTGTTCAGTGGTCCCCAACGTGACGCAATAGAGTACATTGAGGGGGAAAGAAGAATCATTGCAAACCTCAAATCATTGCAACATCAAATAGGCCTACAATGGATAACAGTTTAGATGAGTTTGTACCTAATGCAAATTTGTTTAATAATGCAAACCTTGCAATACGGCCTTTAACATATGTGATATTTTGGATACCCATTTCATTGCAGAGGATAGGGTAATTGTGTTTGAAGGGGACGTGACTTAACATAGGCTATAATTAACTATTTTTACGACTTGATTCAAAGCAAGGTCGGGGGCATATATTTTTTTTTTACAGTTAAGAGTTTTCCGACACTGAATGTGTCGCTACCATGGCAGGATTTTTCTGCTTGGCTTTCGTTATGAAGCTTGACTTGACCTGTCATCGATGCTGCCCCGTCAGTGCAAACTACGCATATCCCTGCTTACTTAACTGGAAAGCTATACTGGACGCGTAACTGAAGCGTTCCGTTCGCGACGCGTACAATTCATTTTAGATGACTGGTCCATCTCCCACATCTGTTATAGCTACTATAATAGTGGAAGCTAATTCAACACTTCAGTTCTGCACCGGATGTAGCTCCCCTGTACGCTCATGGTTTGTAAAGCAGGCAACAGTTCTGTTACCCTGAACATGTCATCTCCGGTAGCATTGTCCAGTTCTTTGCCAAATAAAATGATCTGAAATCTCATCATCCACGTATCTCACGTTAGCGATCAACTGGCAAGGCCAACTGGTCAGTGGAGTTTTTCCATTTCTTATGCAGCATCTGGCCCTAGCATCACTTTAACCATTTGCAGGCTAGAATGAGCGACTCTGTTAAATTGTGTGGCTTTTTTAAATTTAGCAAGCAAATCTGAAAAATTAGCCACACGCACGATAGAAAGCATAGCATTCAGTGTCTTTGTTCTGGTGTAGCACATTCCGAGGTTCATGTGGAAGCGAATGCACTCTCTTTAAAAACATATCCATTGCGTGCACCTGCATTCTGCCGTCTGCTGTCAATACAGAACAACAAACAAACAAACTTAATGTTAACGAAGTTGTTAACATTACGCCCTGAAGTAAAGTAAACTGTAGCCTATTGTTGTTTGTGCTGCAAAGAAAACTTGAATTGATATAATTGCAATATAATTATTATGGCCAAATTTTTTTTTATGAAATGATATATCAAAGCAGGTAGAAGTAACTGTAGTCACTTGACATTTCTGAGGATTTACATATTTCCATCAGGGCAGTGGTATAGAAATTCTTCAGTGGAGGCACCACACTAGTTAATCACGCCATCAACATCTTCTTACCTTTTCTTCTGTTATTACTATTCTTTAACTTTATGGTAGAAAGTGAGTCCAGCAAATTGAGAACCTAGGATCCTGTTTATGTTTATGAATGTGACTCCAGTATATGTTGAGACATACGGGTGGAAAAATAGGTTACATTTATATAATGCAAATGATTAAGTTAACAATATCATTGAATATGTTGTACAAACAAGAAGAGCGAAATGGTAAACTTTTAAGAAATCATCATCCACATCATAGTTTGACGCTGTGTGGGGTTATGGACTTGACAGTTTTGCATGGAATTGCCCATACAGTATACATATATATATATATATATATATATAAATATATTAAGATTTGACACATTGCAGTTTTTTAATGCAGGGATTATTTATAAATCAAAGAATTGTGGGTAGATGTAGGTGAACTGTGCAACATGCAGTTTGTGGACAAGAGGCAGACGTAACACACAGATATTTGGGTTTGAGGGGGTGTTGTGTGTGTGTGTTTGTGTGAAAGTCTTCGTTGCTGTTGCCGTTGTGGGTCAACTAAGCAACATGCAGTTTGTGGACAAGAGGCAGATGTAACGGACTGATGCTTCTGTTTGAAAGAGGTGTATGTATGTGTGTGTGTCTGTGTGTGTGTGCCTTGTTGCCGGTGTACAGTATTTCTGAATATGAATGCTGTCTGGACAGGAAATGGCATAGCTTTTATCACATGCAACCAATCCAAAATCGATTTCATATTCAGAAACGTTAACCAGTAACAGCCTGGTTGCTTTGACATATCAACACCAAATTTCATCCTATTACACCATTTGAACAGGTGATTCGTCCTGTTTATTCTACCATCAATTTGAGGCTATAACACATTGCAACTTACTCAACAGTGAGTAAACAGCAGATGTTCCCGCAATACTCCTAACATTACTCGTATTTGTTCCAGAAACATGCCTAGTTCCTTAGGCTCCTTCCGTCTTTCAGTGGTTACGTGTTTCATGCTGGCTACTCGTGAACAACTCATACATAATTCAATAACATAATTCAATAACACAAGGTCTACAGACCTTAGAGGTGTACATTTCATTTCCATACATCAAAGCGTTCGCCCATGGCAGCCAATGAAATTCGATGGCGAAGCCTCCAAACAGGAAGTGAGGTCAAATCTCGGAAACGCTTTGAGGTGTCAAGACCATATTTGGTGGGATGATTTTGGACACCATCCAAAGTAACCTCAGTAAATTTGGTGCAATTTGGCCACTAGGGGGCGTCGCAATTAGCAAAAATGCATTTTGTCTCATACGGTATCTCTTTATGTCTTTGGGATGACATCCACATTTTTACATTGGAGGTGCTCTGGGACATACCACTGATGAACCTAGGCAACCCTTCACGTCAGTGTAAGAATTCGGCAATCGAGGGCAACGCCGCCAAACTCGAAGCAGCTTCGCGTCTTGGCCAAACTTTGGCGCTTTGACCTGAGGACGAGCGGTCGCGTCTCCTGCCGGGCGCTGTCGCGGCGCGTCTGAGCAAGCACACTTCGCACTTCCCACCGGGAAATGCATTCTAGTTTGTGTTTATTATTTACTGCTATTTCTCTTTTGTTGCCACTGGGAGTGCTCCTTCCACAGGTGGAGAGGGTGGCACCCCATAAATTGGAGAGAATAGCGCATGAGCGGGAGAAGGCGTGCCGTGCAATCAGTGGCGGTTCTAGACTGAATTACTCCCCAGGCGAGATCCTCCACAAGCGCCCCCATGAGTGTTTTTTGACGCACTTTGCGTCAGTCGGGCTCATAGGGTTAAGCGCTCGTGCCGCCCCATACAAGATGCCGCCCCGGGCGACTGCCCGGTTCGCCCGTACCTAAAACCGCCACTGCGTGCAATACAGTCTTTCGACCTCGGCCTGGATCCCGACAAAGCTAGAAAGATATATGGACATTTACAAAGCAATTTGCAACCTTTATTTTTGTCTTTTTCTTTACAATAAACATCAACAAGGATCGAACAACTACTCTCATGGATTTATTGGATCTGGGTCGAGAGTCTGACTCTGTGCCCGCTTTCTCAAGGTGGTAAAAACAAGAAATAGGAAAGGGTTATTGGAGAAGCCTGCAACTTGTTTTTTGCTGCCACATTTCGTCGAAAGACTTGCTGTGAATTCAAAAGGACTGGCTGTGAATTCACGAAAAGACTCCCTTTTTTGGATTTATATTGAAGTTTTTGTGTTGGAACTACGCGATCCGAAGACAAAGGACGCGGCCTGAACGCGTGGCAGGCCAAACAAAGAAACACTTCGTTGGAGGTATGTGCTTTCAAAGCGAACATTTTTGAAGGATTTTTCGTTTGGAAACATTATTTGAAGAATATAGAAACGAATTTCATCGAAGATTTTTGAGTTTATGGACTGTGATCTTTTTCTGTTCAAGTTTACTGAAACGT
This sequence comes from Sardina pilchardus, assembly GCF_963854185.1. Taxonomy (NCBI): domain Eukaryota; kingdom Metazoa; phylum Chordata; class Actinopteri; order Clupeiformes; family Clupeidae; genus Sardina; species Sardina pilchardus. Next base: position 37,506,421 of record NC_084996.1, read on the forward strand.
GGCCAAACAATTGAAAGCGGTGAAATCGCGGCTGAACCCGAATGAATGAACTTTGATTTTTGGAAAGAATACGACTCGTTTTCTACGTTTTTTGAGAACTTTTGCATTGATTGAAATAAGAGAGATACTTTTTGTGTTTTTTGGAACTTTATTCTTTGAGAACAATGGCCGATTCTGGCGAAGAAGACGTTACTCTTGCGAGTGACATGACTGAATCTGTTGCGCAATTGCGCTCGTCTAGAGGAGGGAAAATGTCACATGTAACGCAGAGAATGAACATTGTAAATGATTTAATGACTGGTCCACAGTATCTTGATGAAGTTAAACAAAATATGACTCAGTTCAATGAATTTCTGGAAGAGTTTAAAGCCGTGCATGCTTCCTATAGTGAAATGTTAGAAGAGGAAGCAAGTAAAGATGACCACGAAAAATGGTATCAGCCTAGATGCATACAGATAACTGCTTTTATTGCTAATGTTGAAAAATGGATTTCAGCTATAGAAAACCCAGCTTCCCATAGCATAATTGAAGTTTCTTCTTCTGACACACACATAGAAGAATCTCTTCCTCTTGAGTTACCTGAGAATGCGAATGCTGGTGTTCAGGATACTGATACACAATCATTTAGGTCACATACATCGTCTGCATCATTGCGCATTAGTGCAGAGGCAGAGAGAGTAGCTTTAATAGCCAGAGCTGCAAAGCTGCAAGAAATGCATGCAATTGAGGAGCAGGAGCATATTCTAAGGAGGCAGAGAGAATCTTTAGAGTTGCATTCAGAAATTGAAGCTTCTACTGCTAAAATTAATTATTTGAAGGAAGTTGAAATGGATAAACCTGCACAGTCTGATGTCACAGCTCATATGCCTCTGATTGGTGCAGAAGCAGATGAACTGAAGACAGAAGCATCAGTCACACATGTGCCACTGGATGAAAGGCTTGACAGCTCACTTTATTTTCATGACAGAACTTCCCCAGTGGTTAGGACCGGGCCAGGTGTTCAGGTTCAATTCCCCCCTCTTAATTTAGGTCCAGATAGACATCACAGCAGACCTAGTGTCCAGCCCAGGGTCAGCAGTGATATCCGACCACAACTACAGCGATCCTCAGTTCACAGTATTCCCCCTGTCATTCCTCAGTCACTGGCAAGTTCGATCCCAGTCACCCAGTCCACTGTGCCTCACTGGCAAATTCCCACACCCAGTTCAGCACAGGAAAGCCATATGGTAAGAGTCCTGGAGAATCAAAGTGAATTGACAAGAATTCTTGTGAAACAGCAACTTTTGTCTACACTTCCACAAGGTAGCATTCCACTCTTTGATGGACAAGTTCTTGAATACAAATCATTCATTCACTCCTTTGAAAACATGATTGAAAGCAAAACTGATAACAATAAAGATAGATTGCAGTTTCTTATTCAATACACTAAAGGCCCAGCACAAAGGTTAGTCAAGAGCTGTGAGTACTTGTCTCCAGATAGAGGCTACCAGAGAGCAAAGGACTTACTAAAGGAAAACTTTGGAAACGAATATAAGATCACTTGTGCTTACTTAGAAAAGGCGTTATCCTGGTCCCAAATAAAATCTGAGGATTCTAAACCACTGCAGGAGTATGCCTTGTTCCTTAGGACCTGCTGCAATGCCCTGGAGGAAATGGAATACATGGAGGAGCTGGACACAGTATCCAACATGAGAAGCATTGTGCTGAAGCTACCATACAAGCTCCGGGAGAGATGGCGTAACAAGGCGTATGAACTACAACAACAACGTGGTCGTAGAGTAAGGATTTTAGATTTAGTCTGCTTTATTGAAAAACAAGCCCGGATAGCAGCTGATCCAGTCTTCGGTGATCTTCAAGATCATCCAGCTAGTAGAGGAAAGGCTAGATCCCCTGTCAAACAGATCTCCAAGTCACCTAGCAGTAGTTTTGCCACTATTGCCCACAGTGAGACAAAATTCAACCTTCCTTGCCCATTCTGTAGCTCAAGGCACACACTAGACCTGTGTAAAGACTTTGTAAAGATAACACACAGAGACAAGCTCAGTTTTCTGAAGGCCAAAGGCATATGCTTTGGTTGTCTCTCCACAGGCCACATTAGCAGGGACTGCAAAAGGCGTCTCAGCTGTAAGACATGCAAGCAAGCTCACCCAAGTGTCCTTCATATTGAGGCAAAAGATAGTACCACCAAAAAGGCAGAAAGACCCTCTGATGTGATAGGTAGTGCATCAGCAGAGTTATGTGGCCATATAGGGGCCGGAGACCAAGAGAGTGTGCTGTCCATTGTCCCAGTTCAGGTTAAGGCAGCAAAGGGCAGCGAAGTGTTACAGGTGTACGCTCTCCTGGACCCTGGATCCTCTGCCACGTTCTGCTCCGAAGATCTTATGTTTCGACTCCATCTGAAAGGTAGAAAAACACACATCCTTCTACGCACAATGAATCAAGAAAAGTCTGTTCCAACTCATGTCGTATCCGGAATGGAAGTTTCAGCACTGGACAGCAATAACTTCTTGCCTCTTCCTGATCTCTTCACTCAGAAGAAAATGCCAGTTACCACAAACAACATTCCCAAGCAGCAAGACTTAGCTCAATGGAAGTATCTAAGTCAAGTCAAACTTCCCAGCATTAGATCAAAAGTGGAACTGTTGATAGGCACAAATGCTCCAAAATGCATAGAACCATGGGAGGTTGTTAACAGTCAAGGTGGGGGCCCCTATGCAGTTAGAACCTTATTGGGGTGGGTTGTAAATGGGCCACTGAGAAGTGCTGATGGCAGTGCAGAGAGTGTGACTGTAAATAGGATATCAAAATGATGGTATTAAATGGTATTAAAACCAAAATGATGGTAAGTACCACCTGAAACGCTTTTAACATCATAAGTGGTTTTTGTTTTCAGTAATGTTCTTGGATCTTTTGGCAACCCATGAATTTTGCCAGACAGAATGGATAGTAGATCTGCTAAAGCAGCATGGCTGATCCTTCTCCTAGCTGCCCACTCTGCTAATTGACTTTCTGTGTCGTCGCTGCCATCACTGTCATCACTGTCACCATCATCATCATCATCATCGCTCACTCCACCATCACTATCATCACTGTCATGGGCCTGCTCACACACTATAGTGCTGCTCTGTCCTGAATGGGCCTGCTCACACACTATCCACCTCTTTCCTTAACCCGGAAATATGTATCGTTGCGATGGTTACGATACTGTTTTCAACTTCCGTTCATTCTGTTAACATGTGCGTTCTCCATAGCAAACTAGATTATGCCTCAACTTAGATTTCTTTCGAAATGTTGACAATTCTGCCCTCAGCATGTATATACTGCATCACATATAACCGATATAAAATAGAAAAGTTGACTTTTATATGCGTTATGATATATTAAGCACCGTAAACCGTCACGTTAAAACAGATACAATGCAGCTTCGCCGGAAATAGAAAACCGTCTCGGTGTCATGGCGACACCCATTGTTGGGCTGCGGAATATCGTGGATAGTGCTGCTCTGTCCTGAATGGGCCTGCTCACACACTATAGTGCTGCTCTGTCCTGAATGGGCCTGCTCACACACTATAGTACTGCTCTGTCCTGGTAGGACATAGTCCCCCCCCCCCCACCGTTTGCTGAAGTGGAAGCTACAGTAGGCTCTGTAAATCGACTTCCACCCCTCTAGCTATTCTTCTTCGTTTGCTCCAGTAACTGGACATTGTGCCACAAGTGTTGCCTATTAAATTAAATTAAATTTCCAAATTACCTTACAGTGTACAGACTGTTGTTGGTCACCTATAAAGAGACAGAGAAAAAAACATTTTAATGTTCTTCACAAGACACAGCTGCATCAACATACACACTCTCTCTCTCACACACACACACACACACACTGTTACATGCTAACTAGCGCCTAAAGTACAAACACTTCTAAAGGATATTTCCACTTAATTTTCAGACAAACCAAGCTAGGGACCACATGTACAGACTCTATAAATACTAACCATGATGTCCGTTTTTTATTTAAATGACTTGAAAGAGATCGTCAGGTATAAATGCACCATACAGAAGTGGCCAGTTCATTCATTCACATGCTGTTACATGCTAACTGGCGCCTAAAGTAACACTTCTAAAGGATATTTCCACTTAATTTTCAGACAAACCAAGCTAGGGACCACATGTACAGACTCTATAAATACTAACCATGATGTCCGTTTTTTATTTAAATGACTTTGCTGTCAGCAAAATGGGTAGCGGTCCTCCAGCGGTCCGAGGGTGGCAAGCCACCACCATCGCCACCAGCGCGCCCTCGCGCACCACCGCGGGGCGCCACTCACAGCCCGCCAGGTTATTTGTGTTTGGCAGCGGTCCGATGGCGGACCACAGTTGGCGTACCACCGGCGGCTGGCCATCTAGACGCCGCCAGTGGTCCTCTATATACATGCTAGCTGGGATCCAACGTTCAGATTTGATCTTATTAAGTTTATGCAAATCAGGGCATATTTAATGACATCATACCTAATTTATTCAAACATTAAATTACAGAAAACTTGTAATACATTTATTTTTCATATTGATCGCACAGACACATACATAGGCTATATTAACACTTGGAGGTCCGGGGCCTTTTCAGGCACTTTGAGGCAGTCACTTTGAGATTTTCATCTAACTAAATTTTCATCTAACTTCATCTAATGTTTTATCTAACTAAAAACATCTATGCAAAAGTGGCACATATGGTTATTCTAAAGGTCCTCCACAATAATTATATGAGAGTAAAGTGGATGTAATGAAATTACTTTTTAATTATAATTCCGTGTAAACACAACTATTTCAAAAACTATTTTCAAAGGTCAAAGGTAAAAAAACACACTATACATATATTGAGCGAAGACTTTTGAAGTTTGAACCTTGAAACCAATGGTGTTGGCTCCATATAAGTATAAAGAACAATAAAAAATCTTATGTAGTTTTAGCCTACTACAAATGGGAAAAAAGGCAGACTATAAATGTGTCACTTAGTGAGTGTCTCTTTCAAATGCAAATTAAGTTGAATGGGCATTTTGAATGGGCCTGCTGCAGGAGAGAGGACTGAAATCCTGAAATCCTGAAATCCTGAAATTTGAATGGGCCTGCTGCAGGAGAGAGGACTGAAATCCTAGGATTTTCTTTAATTGTTTTTACAAAGTATCATTGATACATTCACTAAAACATATATATTTGGAAACTAGTTTATTAAAGGTTTCTAATGGTGTCACTTACTGTATATGTTTCTAGGACAAAAAATAGCAGAGATTGAGATGTGTGTTTGGAACAGTTTTTCAAATCCCCAGGGGGGGATTTAGACTCCAGAGGGTTAGGAAGTAAATACAAGTAAACCTAAGGTGGAATATGCATACACCATTATTCTTTTGTATTGTTTATATGAATGTTATTATTGTTATTATCATTATAAACAAAGGTGGCTAAGAAACACAAAGATGAATGCAAAGGTTTTATTGATATCAGGTGAAACAGGTTTGTGTGTGTGTGTGTGTGTGTGTGTGTGTGTGTGTGTGTGTGTGTGTGTGTGTGTGTGTGTGTTTAAGGGTGTTGAGGCAGCTAATTGTTCAAGGTTCAGATGAGTCTTGAATGCAGCAAGTGAACATCCTGAAGAAAGAGAAGCGTTTACTAGTCCTCTCTCCAGAAGCTGAAGCGGCAGCATCAGATGGAGGCTGAGGGGCAGCAGTCTCTGGATGCTGATCAGCTGAAGAAGGAAACCCACATAATTAATGAGAAATGAGAATAACCTTCATAATTATTCTACTACTAATGATAAGAATACCACATGGAACTAGAAGGAAATCATATATAGTATTGATAAAAGAACTACTATGAGTGTCTGATAAAACTTGCCAGAAAAGCCATTGGTGGGAGACACTTTCTTGCAGCCTCTTTTTGGCATCTGATCATTTAAAACAAAAACAATGTTATTCAGGTGATGAGATCAATGAATTGCATAAAAAATAACTATAATAACCAAAGCATGGACTCTTATATATATATATTATGTACCTTAAGTTTAAAGCTCAGTTTGGGTGTCCTCAGGGAAGTCCTGCTTGTTTGCCCTTCATCTGCTGCAGGGGATGACTGAAGGGAGGGTGAAGCACTTAGGGCTGATGGGACAGAAGTGGCTTCAGCATCACACTGGGGCAGCAGATCCCTTCTCAGTGCTGTGAGCAAGATATTATCAAAGGACACATCCTGTGTGTCTACCGCTCTCTGCAGGACAGCCTCAGGTCCAAACTCCTTCAGGAGGAACTTATCCATGGTTTGGTACATTGCCTGGATCTTTACGTTACCCGGATAAGTGTAGAAGTTTACACTTCCTGAAGGACTGCTGAACTCAGAGAGGATTTTCTCAATCAACTCCCTGGAGGCGTCCATCTCATCAGCAGAAGCAGTTGGTTGATCTCTGAGTTTGGCCAACAGTCTCAGCATTAGAACAGTGACCAAGCAGCCATTGTCACTGCTGCCCGAACCAACCACAGAGGACACAGGGGTGACACCTGAGTGCAAACTGGTGAGCTGATCAGAGAATCTAGAGCTTGATGGTCTGCTGCCTGAGCTATGAGGCTGCTCAGCATCAAGCTGTTCCTCTGCAATGGGGGAAACCTTAGTCTGATCTTTCTCCAGTTCCACTGTTGATTCCACCTGCACGATATCCATTACTTGGCTGACCATCACCCTAGTGAACAGCCCTAACACATTTTTAAGTTTTTGTGAGGCAGACTTTGACTCACGACTTGAAGTGCCAGAACGTGTGCTCTGGCTGCTGGGGGATGAAGGTGTGCCTCTGACATTGTCCTCTGCATTAGATGGAGCAGATTCAGAATAGCTGAATTCTGAAAGGAACCTCTCGACCAATCCAGAAAGCACACCTGGGACTGCATCAACCAGATGGGGCCCTTCTCCCTCAGTGACACTTTCCTCTTTGTCAGGTGATGACAAGTTAACCTGGGCACGTCTCTTTAGCTCGGAATCAACCATATCCATTACCTGGAAAGTCATGACTCGGGTGAAGAGATCTGCAACTTCACCAAACGCACGTGAAGGGGACGTGGTGACTCCATCACTAATTGCAGTACTAGGTCTGGAAGGACCCAGGGAGCTACGTGAGGCCACGCCTTCATCATTCCATGCCACAAGGGGGAGAAAGTATGGCTGCAACAAATTCTTGATCGCCTCCTCAGCATACGTGTAAACTACACGAGAGGCGCTTAATGTCCTCTTCGGAGCTCTCATTACGCTAGCAGAAAGGACGGAATCGGAAACGCTTTTGCCGACAGCCACAGGAATTGAGGCTGGACTGGTGCCGTGGAGAACACCCTGAACCTGACTGACAAGGTTTTTGGCGATCTGGTGAATGCTTCCACTGGATACCAGCTGCTCCAGGATTGTGGCGATGTGCGTCAGATCATGGGATGTATCTCCATGCTGTGCTTCAGTGCGGGCAGAGCGTTCAGACGCAGAGCGTTCAGCATCAGAGTCATAGGCCGCTGGCTGATCTTCAGCATGAGGGTACCATGCTACAGATTTACGCAAGTTTGCCAGGGTACCTTTCATCCTGCGCACCAGCACACTCACAGGTCCACCAGTCACTTCAGGTGAAGAGGAGGAGGCGCTACTCTCATCCGCCAGATCAGTCATCACGGAGTAGGGAGAGGTGGCTCGTGAACTACGGTACGGAGTTGATGATGGAGACCTTGAATGAAGATAGAATTTTTATGTATATATTTTTCTAAACAATACAAAATATGTCTAAATGAGCTGACTTCTGGAATATTGCTGACTTCATGTGAATTTGGTCCTTGCTTAGCATATCCTTTAAGCTACAGAAGCTTCAGTTTAATTATTCCATTATTGAGCTACTTATTTATTCTCTCTCTCTTTCCTTCTAGAAAAGTAGATTAGATAGTTGTGTTTACACTGAATTATAACAAAGACTGATTTCATTACATCGACTTTACTCTCATATAATTATTGTGGAGGACCTCTAGAATATAACCATATGTGTCACTTTTGCATTGATGTTTTTAGTTAGATGAAAAACTTAAAAATCTCAAAGTGCCTGAAAAGGCCCCGGACCTCCAAGTGTTAAGTTACATTGCTTAGTCACAAATGGAATGTTTCTGCTTGATTCTACCTTTCAGTCGAGGTCATGACTGAGAAGGGCGTTGAGGATCTGCTGGACAAAGCTTCTACGTCCTTCACCACACAGACGTACGCTGGCAGAATAACAGTAATGGAGCTCTGGCTCACAATCTTCATGACGGCCATGCACAGTTCAGTGAACTGCATCCTTGTCATCTGTGGTCAACAAAAAATCATATTGTGAGATTAACTACTCTTACAGTAACAAAAACAGATAATGGAATAAAATCTTGGTGCAAAAGGTGATTTAGGATGATTGACAGGTTTAAGTTCCCACACTGTCTTGTAGGAACAGCAGTACTCACAGGAGTGTGCAGCATGCTGCTGAAAACCATCCAATCCCTAAGACAAAAATGAAGAGGACATTTAAACAGAGGATCTTTTGTAAAACGGCAAACCTCTATTATTCAAGTGCATCATTGTTTGAATAGCTAGTAAGAAAGAGGACTCACTCCTCAGTGAGATTCAGAATGTAATCCTGTAAAGCGAGGTCCGTCTCCTCCTGAGGGGAGCCTTGGGCAGATCCTGAGCTTGAGTCATCGGAGAGTCCTGAAGAACTAGGCTCACACTGAGAAGGATCTCCTGTACATTACATGACAATATACCATCATTTCTCAGGGTCACTAAATGCCCTTTTAAACACTTTACATTTAACACCAAATCCTGGTCTATGGATATCAAAAGAAAGACTCCAGGTCCACTGAAGATGTCACTTACCTTCCATGGCTGAGATCCTGATTAATCGTTTTCTTCAGCGTCTGTAAGAATATTACCTTATTAATTTAATGAGAAATACAAGGGGTTCACGGTGTGACTGGCACTGCAATAAGTTAGACTCCAACTTCAGAATGCTACTGTACATTATGTCACCGCTTGCATCACAATGGTAAACCATGTCACAAACAGAGCCATACAGAGGTCATAATAGGCCACTGCAACATTGTAACCTGGTTTTACCAAACCAATCTCCTGAAAAGCGTTATTCATTAGGCTGAAACAATCATTTCAATCACAAAGTCTATGACCATTCAAATGCTATGATCAGAAAGAAACATTCCCCAATGGAGCATTCACAGACCCTTTTCACAAATTGAATGTGGCTTTGGTGAAACCAGGCTAGCAACATAAGGCAGGTGGCCTGCAAAGATCTCTTTGCATGGCTACCTATTAGAAAGGCTAGATCAGGGTTCCCACTCTAAATCAAATGTAAAATTCCATGACTTTCCCTGATCAAAAAATCAAAATTTCCATGGCTTACTATATACATAACATAAAGCCCGGCACCCACCGGACACGCCGTTCAGCGGTGTTCGGCGATCTGGGCTTGAAGCGCAGGATTTTAGTTTTCGTTCTCTGTGTGGCTGCTGCGCGGCAGATGTTTATAGTGGGCTTTGCTCCATTGAAAACAATGGAGTAATAGTTTGTTTATTGGCACAATATGATTTCACAACAGCCGCGTAGTGTTTTTAGAGCAGGACATAAATAAATGGGCATTGAATAAACAGTTGGGCTACTCAAACAAGCAATAAAGCTAATAACAGATATACACACATATTGCGTAGAAAAATATTTGTAATAATGTATTATTATATTTGTGCAAGCAAATCTTAAATTGCTACAACACAATTCTCTGATATTCCATGACTTTGTATCAAAAATGATACAATTCCAGAATTCCATGACCCGTGGTAGACCAAAGGTCAAGATCACATGAGCTCTTAGATTACGTGTTCAAGATATGTCATCAGCTGACTGGCAATGGCAATGAGGTCTAAACATATCATTTCAATCTATGCTTATTCTCACATTCCAACCCTCAATAATGGTGGCATGCATATGCGTGCCATGCACTGTAGTTGTTAGAGACAATTCTGCCATTACCTCTGCCTTAAAATATCTCATTGTATGTGCGAAGAGACTACACCTGAACAAAACAGCATTCTTCCTCCTACAGGACAGCTGAATGGCTGAATATGATTTTCTTACTCATACAGTACATGCATTTAAGCAGCCTGTCTCCACCTGTCTATGTTCTTCCGCTCAATTTCTTTTCCCTACAATACTCCGTTTGGAATAGCTTGATCCGTTTTTTTGTGAAAAGTGACGGTGACAGCATTTAATTGGAGTCATTTTATATACCACTGACGGACTGTAACTCATAATAGGCCTGTGTTCAATGGTACAGCAGCAAAACTATCAAAATAGTAGTCTGTGTGGCTCCTTTAAATTGAAGTGGAAAAAAGCTGGCAACCAAATCAGAATTGTGTTGACTTATGCATAGTTGCTGATCACTGAATAAAGCTCACAACTTGCAACAGAGGATTTTGGGCTACACAGAGTCAACATCTTGTTAGAATAGTCAAATATATCCACACAAGCTACAGTGGTATCATATCATTTAAATAGGGCATTTAAGTGTGAGTAGTGTCTTATGTGCTTTCTGGGATAGTAACAAAATACACTATATGTTTTGTATAAGCTTTTTAAAATTCACTGTCACATCACATTTGATACATCAACACCCTTAAGGTGGGCATGTTTTCTATAGAATACCATTAATTTTGAAAAAGGCCAAATGTCTACTGCATTACAAAAGGACAGACCAATTTTTTATGTAAATGCTATTGAATTATGACACATAGCCATTAGGCTACAATGGTTATTCAGAGTCAGACAAAAGATGATGCACAATAGATTTATCCTTAGTTAGGCTACAACTAGGTTATATCTATGTAGAACTAATGCAAACTTACCTTCTCTGAGTGAAGTTTTCTATTTCTATTTAAATTACCATATCAAGCATTTCGATCATGACCAACGCCTACATGCAATGAAATTAAGTTTCTAAATACATGTAGGCTAACCTACATTAGGCTACGTATCCCAAAGCCCCATTATGACGTAGCCTATACGTGTCTGTCAGTGGTCCGGCGGCCCAAGCCAGATCATGCAGTGATTGTAAATAGCGGGGAATAATAAAACATTTCATGTAGCCTAATGAAAACGTAATTCTCTCTGTAGCTTATATGTAATGTTAAGAGTTCATATATGAATACTTTCGAACAAATATGAGATGTCAGGTTAGCCCTATCCTTGTTCAGCAAAGTGTATGTTTGGGTCACTGAAGCAGCAGTAGAGGGCGCCATTTGGCAGTGCATTTTGTGTGAGTGTGAGCAAGCCGGGGTAAGAGAAAAAGGTACACATGTGTCGTCTGCGTCTGGAAAACCGTGAGAAACATCGTTCCAGATTAGCTCGTTTGGCTGCAAACGCTGAAAACGATTGTCTGTCTGTCACTCCAACTAGCGTAGGCCTATGATTTATTAAGTGTTGTGTGTGTGCTCAGCCCATTGATGAGAACTTATAGAAGCAAAACGCAAGGGCTCTCGAAAAGCAGTTTCTGGTACAAAGGTTTCATTCAGGGTTTAAAAAGTGTTCTGATTGCCGCCGACCACTGTACTACTATTAACTGTGGAAAACTTGATGCAAATAGCACAGTGTTAGCAGATGGAACTAGGAGTAGCGTGCCTAGGCTAATAGCTTAGCCAAACTTAATATAAAAAGTGTGCAAATACACATGCTCAAGTGACACTGATACTCGAGTTTTAATGAAACTACAATGAATATGTACAGTTACATACTAGTCACGCACAGGTTTCTGTAGTAGCTACCTCTACCATTTGGAAACTGAAATTGACTGATAGCTCGATCATCTGTAATGTAGGCCTAATATTTGAATACATAGGCATAATGTAAATGTAGCTGGCCTGCCAGCTTGTTAATGACTAAAACACTCAACTATTGCAAAGACAAAGTGCAGTATCTACCATCTAAATGTGTTTTTGTGTTGTGTTTATTACTTCATTTTGATTGGGTTTTAATAGTTTTGTTTTATTGTTTTATCATTAATTATTAATTGTTTGTTTTATGTCTGTTTTGTATGTCTACTGTTAGATGGGTACGCTGGCGATTACGCCACTCCATCTGACATGTCTTGTCTTTGTTATGTTATCTTGTCATGTTTTTGTCTTGTATCATTGTTATTTTTGTGGCGCTGGCGACTACTGTACGCCACTCCGTTCGGCACTGTCTCTGTCTTTGTGTAACGCGCTTTGGGTTGCACTCTGTGCACATTCAATGCGCTATATAAATAAATGTACCTTACCTTACCTTACCTTACCTTACCTTACCTTATTGATGTTTGCAAGTTATGCATGAGAAAATTGCTTCCAGGAACCTTAAAGATTAAGAATAATCTTTCATTCTGTTCGGAATAGAATTGGAATGTTTTTTCATTTCTTTGTAATTCAGAATTCATTTCCCTTGGCCTACAGTGGTCAAAAATCCTTACATGTCGCATAATTTCAATTGGCAGAGCTAGGTCAGTTTTTCAGCAAACCAAGAACATTTTAAAAACATTAGTTTTAACAACAGCATTACTTTGAACCATTAATACTAGAAGAACTTAACACTTAATACTTAATACTTTGACTTTGAAGAACATAATCTCTTGTTCCCCTCTGAATAACAGTCTTTTCTATTTGCAAGTGTTTTGTTGATTTGCATGTGCTGTCATTGCACGTCGTTTGCACCTGCCGGCCACCGTACACTAATGCCTTTAATAGGCACCAGTTCTTATTCTGCGCTGTAAAGTTGTCCACCCAGTAAATGACTTGCTTTACATTAAATGCTATGCACGTCCCCTGCCTGGTTCAAAGGTGGTTCATAGTCTGTGCAAGCAATGCGGACACAGTTGATAATGTAAGGCTCACACACATTATGAGGAGCCTTCTCATAGCATCATTCAGCAGGGTACACCTGTCTTGGAAGCATCAGTGCTATCAGTTGAGATGCATGTTCAGGGTGCTTTTCGTGGAGTTGAATGTCTCCTTCACTTGTGTTTCTACAGTTTTGGTAATGTTGGGCTCGGCCCCACACGTCCGAAGGCCTTCTGTGACAACAGCCTCCATCCCCAACACCATCTGCTGCTGCAGCAGCACAGAGGGCTGTATGAGGCCAGCAGTGGAGGTGTACCGTTTCCTCTTCACGAAGGTACAGTTGTCCATTGTGGAAATGTTTGGTCGCCTTCTTCGGTGTGGACCAGAATATCCTGGCAGTGTGAACAGTTGGATAGGCCTGGTGTTTTTTTCACTGCCTGAAGCAGCCACCCAGCTATATAGTTTAGGACCCCTTTCTTCACACAGTCCTCTGCTCAGTATCCTCCAACAGATGTCCTAAACCGTCTGTCCTCTCATCTGTGAAAGGCTTTTTGACAAGGTAAAAGCGTTCTGTTAGTTTGGGGGAAACAGTTTCTCAAAGTTATTGATATTGTACTTTTAATGAAGCAACTGTAAGGCAGACATGCGGATGTGAAAGCACATTTTAGCCCCATGCATAAGGTTGACATTAAAGCCTATTACAGTAGTACAGTGCATAGGAAGAGAACACACAGCAGTGATGGGTGCAGCAGGGATGTCCACTGTTGGTTCTGCCCTGGTGTTTGTCATGGCCAACAGTGGGATGCTGGGCTCCTCCAGGCAGTGTCCCCCCTCTGGACTGGACAGTTTGGCCAGAGACGCACTTCTCAAGGCTGATGTGAACTCTTGAGAAGTTGGATTGTACCGATTGCCTCTTATCACTGAAAATAAATTCTTTGTACAAGAGGAGTTTTAAAATAGATTAAATCATACTTTGAAATATGCAGGCAATGTAAAAACTGTGTGGTTTTGTTTCTCATTTCTGTTTTACCTCAATGCAGTCTTGATTTAGCTTTGCTGTGCAGGAATTTCACATTTAAATTCGTCATTGAGTTCCAGAGATGTAGGACACTTCTAATGATGAGGTTGAACCCCCATTGGAAGGAATGAATCTATAGGTCTATGAAAGCAAGACAAAGTCATTACTTTTTTTGTTTCACGGAGTGCAGAGTGTTAGCTTGACATGCAGATGACACAAAAGTGACCTGAAACTCCAAGACAAAATCCAAGGCAGAGAGTCCAGGACTTCCACCTTGAGTAACAACAACAATAAATAACAACATTTGTTATAAATCACAGCAGTTGTTATCCGTCTTTTCTTTAGAAAGCAATTTAGATTAAATGTAGAAAAACACTGACAGAGAGCATGTCTGATCTCACCCGCCCTTCCATTATCCTGCTGATATCCTAATCTTTAATTTTCTTCATCCCCTGGTTCCTGCTCAGTCACTGCATTGTCTCTTGCCAGAAATGTGCTTGCAGTTGCATTTCACAGAAGTTGTGAAGGACACAGTGAGCTGACACTATTTGGCTGATGAATGTAATGTGTGACTCATTCAATTTGCTTACACCTCCGACATCCTTTAAGGCGCCCAAAGGCACACTCTACTGTCATTCTAGCTTTACTGAGGCGATGGTTGAGGTTGACTTGATCTGGTGTTACTCCTCTACCCTCACTGCATGGCTTCATTAACCAAGAGAGTAGAGGATAAGCCGAATCACCCAGAATCAATAACGGCACCTCCACTCCCTCAAACTCTTCGGATATCCTTGGCAGGAGTGTGCCTCTCACCTCTTTCATAGAAAGACGTGAGTGCAAAGACACGAGCATCGTGCACTTTTCCAGGCCGCCCAACATTAATGTCCCAGAACCTCAACCTGTGGTCCACAACCCCTGTAAAATTATAGAATAATGACCCTTCCTGTTAAGTAATTGGCTGGTGTGTCAGGTGGAGCTCTGATGTTTATATGAGTACCATATAGCACCAACAGCCTGAGGGAATCGTTTGTCCCGGAAACCTTGCGCCATCAACCTGAATTCTACCACAGACAGAATTCATGACCACATTAATGGCAGTCACTACTTCCTGAGTTAAAGCACAACATGTGGACAAGCCAACGGCAAATAAATGAGAGATGGAGCGGTACTCCAATGTGGTTGCCAGTCTCCAGATAGATAGATAGATACGTTATTGATCCCCAAGGGGAAATTCAAGGTCCCAGCAGCTTAAGACACAACATACTGTATACTACAATTAGTCTAGGTCCTGTGTAAGATTTGTATGCGCTTCATTTAGCGGAGAATATCTCAACTGTTCTAGACTAATATGACCCCATTGAACAACATGGGATGTGTGCCAAAATCTCTATCCGGGACGAAAGTCGTGAAAGTTGTGAAAATGACCACAATAGGTGACACTATATATCACCCTATTATTACACTAGAGGTAAATGGGACTTTTTTCCCCTTTATAGATATCCTCAAACTTCTACCAGATTAATGTTCATATTAAGATAAATACTTTTTGTATTACACTTTGTCAAAAAATATTTGTAAAATATGCAAATGAGGCAATATCTGATTAAATAGGCGTATACACTCTTGAAGCAACAGCTTTTCTGAGGTGATCGCAATGTTTATCTGACCATGTAATGTAAGAATTCTGGTTTGATATTTGGGGGTCCAGCAGCAAAGCTGCAGAGTTTCAATATGCATAAGCGTTCACTCAATACAGCCAATCAAAATTGACTGCGAAGCCGGCAAACAGGAAGTGAGCTCAAATCTCACCAACACTTTGATGTACGAAGTTCAAACTTAGTACGTGGCCTTGGTACCTGATTGTGAGGACGTGCTAGGAAATTGGCATTATTTGGTGGGACTTTTTTTCCCTTTATAGATATCCTCATACATTTCTACCAGATTAATGTTCATATTAAAGGTACACTATGCAACGTTTTTCAGTTAATCAATTCGTTCCATACTGTTATATATGATTAAATGAGTCATTACCGGTCGAACGGTGTTTTTTTTTGGCCGCACTAGTGGTCTGTAGCGGTAAAACCACACTTGCAACTTCAGGAGACACCGGGCACGCACCCATGTTCTACTCCAGGAAGTGTCATGTAAAGTCTCATGAAAAGGCACGGCAGACTGACCGATTGAGGAGTTTTGTCAAATATACACGCTAAAGCTGTAGGGGAAGCTCTGCAGAGAAATATGCAAGCATAAAACGAGCGAAAATGAAAAGCGAAAGCGAAACCGGCGATGAAATCGCCAATCCTGCATAGTATACCTTTAAGAGTCATTGCACGAGAAAACCAGGCAAAACCAGCAGGAGGTAGGAAGATGGGGTCGGCCAAATCGGCTCATACTTTGTATATGTGATAAGTATGTGGAACTATGAACAGCCATATACTTAAAACCCTCAAACTCTTTTTTGTTGTGGAGTTCTGGGGCCCCTCTCAGAGAACCTCAAAAATCCAACAACTCATGGTTGAAAATGACTGAAATTGCCATTGAACATGAGCTTTATGTTTCCATAGAGCTTAGGTAGAATAGTTTTAAAGACCAAGAGGTGCACTAGGGGGTTATCTGCACCACTGAAAGCAGAATTTTCATCCCTCTAAAATTGGTCATTTTTAGGAGGCATTATCTCACATTCGCAGTGGCTTTGGTGGATGGTTTTACTGTTGCTGGACAGAGGAACATCTTCTGATTCAAAAACAATTGTCGTCTAATTGGGCCACACATAATGTGCGCCGTGCCAGGAGGGTCTTTACGGGGTTTTTTCGGGTTTGATGTGCAAATGAGGCGATATCTCATTGAAAACAAGCTAAATTATCTGCCAGTGCAATAAGTAAATTTGTCATAAAACTAGCACAAATATAGCCGCAAACGGCGATGGCAGGCCCGAGCACCTGCGGTGCGGACCCATGACATTTCGGAATCTATCAAAGCAACACGTACATGTTGGTGGGCATGTGCATGACCAACACACATGCCCACCAAATTTGGTTAATTTTCATCAATGTATGTGTTAACCACAACAGACAACAAGCTAGGTGGCGCTATAGAGTCCCTAAGCCACACCCTAGGCCAGAGCTCTGTCTCTGACTAGCGGCAGCAATAACACACAAGCCTACCTAATTGTCGTGAATGTATGTGTCAACCATAATGAGAAGGGTCCAGCTGCGGGATGGGCGTACCTGTCATTAAGCTAGAGTGTTCCTGGTACAGCAGCATGGCCCAATTGCAAGTGACACTGGATACGTCACGAGTTTCCTGTAACTCATGTCTCTTCAGCGGTGATGGTGAAGGAGGAGACCACAAAACGTTACGTGAAGCTGTTTTTGTGAAGTGTGATCACCAAATGAATGTCAGTAAGTTGACTAAGTTGTTTCTTCTTAATTGTATCAGAATTAGATATTAAAAGCAATAAGTGTTGTTCAGTAATCTTATGCATCAGTGTTCGAATTACGTGGGAGCCAGTGGGAGCTGAGCTCCCATAGGGTAAGCAATGGCTCCCATGAAAGCAGCAAAATCAAATATCTGTGGGGGTCTCTCAAATACTAATCATAAATAAAACTAATTTTCAATCACCCTGCGCCCATAACTTTGTTTTTTTGAACGTGTTACTGTTAAATCGCCAAGGTGTCGGGAGTCTTGGAATCGTGGCTGATACCGTTAACGTGTAATGTGAACCTGGCACAACAACAAGCACGGGCACGGCTGCACTTCACCACCACACCACTATGCGTGCATACTGCAATTATCCCAGTAGACTGCTCATAGGTCTAAACTTGTAAATCCGAAGAAGACACCTGACCTCACCATGCATTGAGTTTGAGCAAATCAATAAAGTTTAAAATAAAATAATATAGGATACTTCCACCATGCCACCGAAAAAACGGCCGGCAGTGACTTCATCCATAAGTCTAACAAGTTTCGGTTTTACGAAAAAAACAAAAATAGCCTCCGACTTTGCCGAAAACACTGACTTAGCAGCATCTGCTAATCAGACTACTTCAACTAGCTCAGCAGAGATCGAGGAGAGCAGTGTAGCTACAACCACCTGTCAAGAGCATGAACATGAACAAGAACATACCGACAACAGGAAGGACGTTGTATCAGACGACCCCACGGGATCCGGTAAGGATATGGAGCATCTGCCAAACAACTGGGGGCTGGATCGTTGGCGATCGTGGAAAGAGAAAAATCCGTGGCTACTGACAAGCAAAACTGGCCTGGGATGCTCGGCCTGCCAGGCAGCAAAGACCCTCTTGCTAATTGACAAAACCACTGGTGCACATCTGTCAGATGTGTGGGTAAATGGGACAGTGAGTAGCTCGGTTCAAAAGCAGTTAAGGAAAAAAAATTACATACACCGTGACAGTCTTTCACACAAACGAGCAATGGAAATTGCAGAACTTAAACAAAAAGACGTTCTTCCAACAAAGGTTGTGGAACAAAGCTCAGCTGCGTCTGATGTGACCGCAAGCGCATTCCGAGCGGCCTATACAGTCGCAAAAGAAAGGATGGCATACACTAAAATGACTCCTATCATGAAACTTAATGAGCTCAATGGTGCAAAAGTGGGCCCAGCCCACCGCTCTGATCACTCTTGTGCAGCCATTGTTGACCATATAGCAGACGAAATGAAAAAGAAACTTGTTTCACACATTTTGACACTTGATTCACGTATCAGCATAACGCTGGATGAAAGCACGATACATGGACGCTCATACATGATTATCTACATTAGGTGTGATGTCACAGGTAACGGAGATGTGGAAAACGTGTTTTTTGACATGGTTGAGTTGGACCGTGGGGATGCAGAATCACTTCACAATGCGTTAAAAAACAGTCTTCATCTGGCTGGGGTGAATGACGAATTTCTAAAAAGAAATTTAATAAGTATAGCCACTGACGGAGCTGCTGTCCTTACCGGGAGACAGACAGGACTCATTGAGAGACTTAAACAAGACTTCCCCCAATTGCAGTCTGTGCATTGCCTTGCACACCGATTAGAATTAGCTGTTGGCGATTCCTTGAAGATTGTGGCAGGTTGTAATCATTTTTGATATTTTTATTTCCAAGCTGTATAGTCTGTACCATCAATCTACAAAAAATGCAAAGGAGTTAGAGAAAGCCGCTGCAGATCTCAACATGCAGATTCTAAAAATCGGAAAGATCTTCACTATACGGTGGGTGTCCAGCAGTTTCCGGACCGTTAAAGCTGTACTGAAGGATTTCCCTGCGTTGGCACGCCACTTCAGAATAGCCAGTGAGGATAACTCGTACACAGGCGCAGAGAGGGCCAAGTATGCGGGCTTACTCAAGCATCTGACATCTACCGGTTTCGTCTCCGACTTGGCCGTAATGAAAGACGTCCTGCGTGAACTGCAAGGGCTCTCCCTTAGGTTACAGAGGAGGGAGACGTCTCTGGTGGATGCCAGTAGACATATTCACCAAACAATTGAGGTGCTCGCTGCCATGAAAGAAGTTGGTGGTAAAACGGAATCCAAAATTAAAGCAAGCATAACAAGTGGTCAGCTAAAAAATGTCGTGCTCAGGGAAACGCAGCCCAAGATAAACAAAGGACAATTCTATCAGTCCATAATTGACAATCTCCAAAAACGTCTTCCTGACAGCGAGCTAGTTGCCATGATGAAACCTTTAGATGCGCATCTCTGGCCCTCAGACAGGTCAGAGCTAGTGCTATTTGGAGAACGCGAAGTTGGGAAATTTGCGAAACTCATCGGACGTGCCACTGAGGCTGTAAATGAATTCAGGGACTGGAAACTGCAAGGTTCCCAATCCTTTCAAGGAAAAACTTTGAAAAAACTTGTCATTGCAAGCAGCACTGTTCTCCCGACGTCTGCGGAGTGCGAAAGGGGATTTTCCGCTTGCAATGACACAGACGACAAGACTAGAAATCGACTGCGTGCTCAAAGCCTCACTGTCTTGTTGTTCATTGACTTGAATGGACCCCCTATTGACAGTTTCAACCCAGTGCCGTTTGTCAAGTCATGGATTAAGAAAGGACATCGGACATCAGCATCTTGGATTCCGGGAAGGAGGGCTCAGCCAGCTGAAAGCAGAGCAGTTTGGTCCATTTTATCTCCCTAATGGTTAGAGAATGTCAGTGCATTCTCCCACTGTATAAAGTTTTAAGACTTATGCACAACATGCAACAGTAGCCTATAATTTCAAGATGTATACATAGGCTAAGGTTCCACAGACTTTCAATCTGTCTGTACAGTTCGAACGGAAATACGGAATTCATGTAATTTTGGCTAATGCATCATTAACGTAAGTTGAAATGAAATGCGAGCTATGCAAATGGAGAACAATACGTTCAAAAGCAAATTATTAATAATAATAATAATAATAAAAATATACATGTGTACATCTCTCTGTCTGCTGTGTATGCACGACAGTTGTGCCGTGCGCAATAACCCCTCCCCCTCTTGAACTTGCTCCAGGAGAGCGCCTATGTCTTTTTTAGGCTACTTGCGCAGTTTGGTATTATTTATTTAATTTAGCACCTTTTTTATTTATTTATTTATTTATTTTAAGATAGAGACCCCTATAGGGTCAAAGTTATAATTCGAACACTGTTATGCATGCTATCGCGTTCATATCAGCAGCTAGCATATTGCATATTGCTAGCCAGAAGAAACAACGTTAACGCTAGCTAACTAGTTAACGCTACATGTTAGATTTAACAACGAAGACTGCTAAAAACTACTGTCAACTGTTAAGCTATTCGTGTATGCCCGTAAACAGCTTGTGTTTAACATAACACTGCCTTTCTACGTTAGCGATATAGAATGTAAATTATTAGCTCATAGCATGTTACGTTAGAAGTAGTGGTCACGCTGTCCATTATGCTGACCCAGATAACATTAACATTGATGGACACGTTGCCTTATTGTAGGTAGCGTTACGGCCATGGGGTTACGGCATGGTAGCGCATGGTAGACGCATGTGTAGCAGGACGCACACTGCTTAATTCCAAATGGGTAGCAATTAACTTGCTCTCCTTGCCCCGCCCCTGTGCTTAATTGCTTGCACCTGAAAAGGCCTTCAGATCCCTATAAAGGGGGTAGAAGAGAGGCCATGTTGGAAGGGGTCTTGAATGCGTGATCCCCGGATGGCTCTCACCCCAGCTCCATGGGCTCTGTCCTTAGCATTCGGTCAGTAGCACTATGGCTGTTTTGCAGCAAGCCAGCAATTGGATTCACTCGCCCTGTGCACTGGATCTGCTTTGGTCCGTCAAGGACTGCTGGAAGCACCCTGCCCCGTGGTGCCTGCTCCCTTGTCATATGTACTCCATGTTGACCAATGTGGCCTGAGCTCGGGTGGAAGCCGACAGACGAGGCTGCTCTGTTTCTGCGCTTTTTATCAACACTGTGTGTGTGTGTGTGTGTGTGCGCGTGCGCACGCATGTTGCATGTGCTGTCCTGTGCTCCCCACACTCCCGGCGACATCTCAGCGGCAGCCAGTGAAGTCTGTTCGGGTGGCTCCAGCTTCCTGTTTGGCCCCGTTGTCGTCTGCTGATGGCATTCCTGTGTGTGTGTGTGTGTGTGTGCCTGTGTGTAGGTATGTATAGGTGTAAGTGTAGGTTTGTCTTTTGTTTGCCATTCGCCAATGGCCTGTTGGGTGTTTGTGTAGTATTTTGTTTTGTCCTTGTATGTGTGATAATTAGGTATATTGGGCTGTTTGTTTGGGGGAACTCCTGTGGTGGTCGCCACTCCCCTTTTCGTGTGCTGTGTTGAATGTAGCTAGTACTACTGTTAGTCCACCGTGTGGTCGTGCCTGTGTGGAGCACTTTGATTGCCTTTTGGGGTACAGCGCCCACTAGCAGGGTTACCTGTAAGTCACAGCCTGATTAGTGTCCTGATTTCTGTATGTCTGTGTACATGTTGTCTGCTGTTATGTAATAAAAATATATGTAATGGGAAACCACGTCTCTGCCTCCTCACCAACGACACTGTGTGTCCTATTGGTTCTAAGGGATGTCCCTGGGTTCCCTCTAATACCTGGGGTGGCGTAGTCAATTTCCCCGCAATGCCACACATGGTATGCAAGTCACATGCATGGTAAGAGGCATGACCGCGCTGCCTTTTGATGGTGATCTATCAAGCCTGACTTTATTTATGAATTGTTTGTATTTGCATTATTTTTTTTGTGTGTGTGTGTTTGTTGTTATACATATGACGTTTTTTGTCTATACCTGTGTTGGTTTTCAATGCTAAAGTGTCTATTCTTTCATCTTTTTTTTTTTTACTGTGACGCACTCGTTTTTAAAAGTGCTATTAGAATTACTTACTTAATTACTAATTTGATTTTAATGGTATGTATTGTGTGTCGTACAGGTACTGTACAACAGGTGTTATGTGAACTGCTCCTCCCCTCCAGGTGTACTGTCCAACCACAGTAAATAGATTTTTTTTTTTTTTTTTTCCCCTTTTAGTCAGTGAACTAGATGATCCACCAGATGGATATGATGGAGAGGTGGACATTGAAGAGTTCTGGGACTCTTTATGTTTAGAGAGGATAGCACGTGGTTTTGTCCCCAGTAAGTGACCTTTTAAATATGTGTAATGTTTAACTAAAAAATTATATCTTTCTTACCTTCTCACTCCATTTTACTTAAAATTATCAATGCAGGTGTTAATAATTACAGACTATTTTTCTTTCAGGTGATCGGCAAAATCCATTTGCTACCAACATACCATAACTGGTCCCCGTGGATTGGACCTCACACCCGCAAGTCCAACAAGGTGCTCAATACGGAGCATGAAAAGGACCACTCAACAAGGCACCCAAAAGAGCAGACAGAGATTGACATCACGGAGGACAGGCTTCTGGATGAAATATCAAATTTGAAGGTAAACAGGCCTTTGTGTGTGGTTGTTGTCATTATTGTTTATTCTATAGAGTCAATGTAGTTAGTATAAATATGTTAAAAGTGTAAACTGTAAATTGTAGGTTCATGCCATCCGAAAGCTTTGCAGAGAGTGCGGAGTTGATTCCCATGGCTCCAAAATGGAATTGATTCTCCGACTGAGGGAAGAGATGAAAACCCGAAGCAAGTATGATAAAATATTTCAGAAGATTTGGGGAGCATCTGGTAAGTAAGAAAAGGTTCTGACATTATTGATCTCTTGTCATTTGATGACTGCTGGTCATTTTTTTTTTTTTTTTTTAAGATTATTTTTTTGGGCTTTTTATGCCTTTAATGGACAGGACAGTAGAGAAAATGACAGGAAGTGAGTGGGAGAGAGAGTTGGGGTGGGATCCGGAAAGGACCACGGGGCGGGAATCGAACCCGGGTCGCCGGCGTACGGTGCAGGTGCCCCAGCCAGTTGCACCACTGCCGGGGCCTGGTCATTTGTTTTGACTTCCTTGAACACTCTTGTCTCCTCAGGTGGATGGGCAGTTGTTATGTGTCCATGCGGACATGTTGTCTCTTTGAAATGTAACCTGAGGGCAGAAAGTCCAAGGGACTATGCGGATTTATTGTTATCTTGGAAGCACATGCCCAACAGTTGCATATATGACTTTGCAAGAGGACTGGCGGTGCATACCAACCTTAGAGAGCCTGAGACTATGCCATTCAGCCCTCATGAAGGTAGGCTGTGGGACCCCAGCAATGAAAATATACAATGGGCATCCAAAGGTGGAATGGTTAGTTTACCATGGCTTAGCACCAAAAAAGCTGTGCAGGACGAGGGTGGCCATCCACTGACTGGGTCGGCAGCTCATTACTGTCTCTACGACACTTTTCATGAAGGAAACACAAAAGACCCAAAAGATGTCCTACGAAGGATAAAGATGGTTCCTGAACTGGTCGGGAGAATTAACAGCCAGGTTGCTGAACAGCTCTTCTCCACCATTAAGAAGAATAACTACTTCATGAATATGCTCTCGCCATCCGCTCATGTTTTCATGATGCGGATTGTAATTCACATCTACAACCAGCGGAAGAACAACAACATCAAGGAGGAACTGAGGAAACTTGTCAATCCTGATGTTTCACTGAGTGTTGGTCAGTATTAGCCTGGCACGCCCTGCCAGTGACGCAACGCCTTCAGGCTTTTGCTGCTGGTCTGGTCAACTGCTCATTGAGAAGGATTTCTGAGTTCCCGAAATCTGCGGAACTGCCCCCTTTGGTCGAGAACCAATCAACTTTGAGCAGCTCCAACGGCTCTGGGTAGAGGCGTGTTCAAGGCAGCGGAAAGAGTGTTGTTATTGGTTTAAACTCGGCAATCCGCTTTCTGACATCTACCAGTAGCAAATCGAGGCACTTAAAGGAGGCGGGTCAACCAGCGCTGGCAAGAAACCGTGTTAGCACAGGCTGTTGGTCAGACTAAAGTCTCGCAGAGCCTTTGAAAGTCGATGGTAATCAGGCTAGGTCAGTATGGTCAAGTAGAATTCTGTGTTTTTCAGGCAACAGAGCCTCGCCCTGATACAGCCTCCATGGAGTGGTTGGACCCAGACCAATCACCACCCTCTAAACGTAAGCAAATTTTCTGTATCTTATGCATTGTATAAGCGATTATGTACATGTGTCCAATAACACATTTTTGTGTCTTCTCTTCATTTTGAATAAGGTGCAAACTTACAGATGCTGTCGTCAGCTGTTGACCTTAGTAATCCCAATTTAGTCTCTGACTGGGAACAAGAACCAAATGCCAGACTCTCTGAATTGGTAAGTTTGATTGGTTTTATGCATCGGATATTCCAAATATGCATGCACTTACAATTTTCTGACTATTTTCACATAGCTAGACTATGTATTGATGCTGATGGTGACCCAGATGAGGAAATAATCAGAGTCTGCAACTCTTCGATCACAAGATCTGACTTTTGCACTCTTGGCCTAGAACAAGAAGTTGAAGCAACGGTAAATATGAGCCATGTGTGTGTCTGTGTTTTAAAACTCTTTTTCCCTCATGGTATTGGCTTATTGTCTGATTATTGTTTCCTTTTAGATGGCAAATTGTTGTTTCAACATTATTGTCAAGACTGCAAATACTTGTGTAAGTTACTATATTACAATTTACATAATGCTACTCTTTGACTAAATATTATTTTAAAACGACGTATTTAAAAATGTTAACTAGCTAGAAACGACGTCTTTAAAAAGGTTAACTAGCTAGCGAATGCTCTAACCTGGATGTCGGCTGGCTGTCTCGCAGCAGGAGGCGAAGAAGAAGAAGAAGGGGGCGTTTCCATAATTATAATTCTGTGGGTGTTTCGGTCCACGAGAACGAGAACTCCCACCAGCACGAGAACGCCTATTTTTGGCTGCAGCCGGATGTTATTGGGGATCAAGTGCAATGTTTGTCAGAAATACACGCAATCTGTTGGCTAAAATTCCAAACATGTTCTCCACTGTGCGCCTTGCTCTTGATAAACGATAATTGAAAATTAGCTGGTCATGATCGAGATTTCGGTGGGGGAATGGCTTGATTAGATCGGTGCGGAGGGGGAATGCTTCATCGCCAACAAACATATAGGGCATGATCACGTTGGAGTTTGGAAGTGGCTCAGGTTTAGGAACATTTACTGGGCCTCTGTCCATGGCTATGCGGAGGTCTGATTGACCAAACAGACTTGCGTCAGACATTCGTCCCTGAGTACCAACACTGGCATAAACAAATTTGTAGTTTGCACCAACTACTGCCATAAGCACCACAGAAAATCTGCCTTTATAGTTGTAAAATAGGCTTCCAGAGCAGGGGGTTGGATATAGACGTGTTTTCCGTCGATTGCGCCTAGGCAATGGGGAAATTGACACCTATCTCGAAATCCCCTTGCCACTTCTCGCCAACCCGCCTCTGTTGTTGATGTCTGGAAAAGAAATAAATCACAAGTAGAAATCTGCATTAGTTCAGAGGTGTCCGTAAATGGTAGAAAGGGGGGGAAATCCTAAAAAACTCTACTGTTACAATTCACAGTTATTGTTATGTCAATGTTATAGCATACCTTCAGGTGATCCTTCAAGACCATAACGCCTCACAGGTCTCCGTCACAATCTGGCCAATTGTTGATCTTCCAATGTGGTACTGGAAGCACAGAGACCTAAATGACTCACCTGAAAAGATAAACAAATTATTGTCTCTGACATTAATGATCATTGCCCATTCCCCTCCCACACACACACACACACACACACACACACTTCCAGTATTTCAATGCTGTCATGTATTTACCTTAGTTCACATTAATAACGAGGAGACAGGCAAGGTGTGGTTCTGGTTCGTTTACTTAATTAACTGAACTGGGCAAGATACAGGAAGTCAGCCCCGAGGGCATTATGGGGGTACGGTAACCACATAAGCACAAACATAATAAAGGCAAACCCGGTTTAATACCTAACATTTCCTCCCCCCATATTCTGTAAGATTAGCCCCCCAAAGACAAAGATAAGTTAACCTATAACGTATAACACAACCCATACGTTTTTAACAAAAAAGGATATGACATTCCGTCAGCGAGGAAGCAGCTACAAGTCCAGACGGTCAGGAGGCCGTCGCTCGCGCGTGGGGTACCGGTGAGAATGGTGGTTCACCGGAGACGACGGCGGCGGCGCTGCTTCCGCTGTCTGTGGGGGCTCGGGGACCTGATCCGTAGCGTTGTCCTCCTGAAGTGTAGCCGGCAGGGTGTCCGAGGCAGCCAGGCCCTCCGCAGGGTCTGTCTGGCCGATGATGTCGGGTGCAGGAGAGCCCATTGGCTCCGAAGCGGGGCCCTTGCGGGCCAACAGTTGGTCAGTGTGACGACGCCACACAGCATCATTGTTTGTGCGTACTTGGTATGACAGCGGACCAGTAATGGCCACTATCACTGCTGGCACCCACCTGGGCCCCCTTAGGTAATTGCGAGCTAGGACAGGGTCTCCTATGTGAAAAGACCGTGGTGTGCCTGACCTACGTCGGCTCTGCTCTTGTTGACTGCTCTGAACAATTTGGTCCCTGGACGGAGGGCGTATGCAGTCCAGTTGGGTGCGCAGCGCTCTTTTTAGGAGGAGCTCAGCAGGAGACGCTTTAGTGGTGCTGTGTGGTGTGTTCCTGTAAGTCAGCAGGAAACTGTGCAGTCGCTGATGAAGGGAGCCTTGGGACACGGATGCCTTGAGGCTGTGCTTTAAGGTTTGCACAAATCTCTCAGCCAGTCCATTTGTGGACGGGTGGTAGGGTGCTGACTTAATATGTTGAATTCCATTCATTTTGAGGAAAGCCTCCATCTCTTCGGAGACAAGCTGGGGCCCGTTGTCACTCACCAGCTGTTCTGGTATTCCGTACCGACTGAACATTTCCTCCAGTCGCTCTATGGTTTTCCCGGTGGTTGTAGACCTCATGATGGCCACATCTGGCCATTTGCTGTGCGCGTCCACCACCACCAAAAACATTCTGTCCTCGAATGGCCCAGCAAAGTCAATGTGTATACGCTGCCACGGCTCCGCCGGCCATTCCCATGGGTGGACTGGCGCTGGTTGTGGTGCGTTTCGCCCAGGCTGGCAGGTGGTGCAACGGCCCGCATTGTCCTCAATCTGCTTGTCTAGCCCCGGCCACCAGAAATAGCTGCGAGCCAGCTCCTTCATGCGCACTATGCCACAGTGTCCGACGTGGAGTTGTTTCAGCATGGGGCTCTGCAGAGAGGGGGGTATGACGACCCTTCTGCCCCACAGCAGACAACCAGACTGTACAGAAAGTTCTTGTTGCCTGGTCAAGTATGGTTTGCTGTCAGCTGTGTTTGAGATTCTCCTGCCTTTCGTGATGGCCTCCATTACTGCCGATAACACCGGGTCGTTCCGTGTGGCATGTCTCACTTGTTTTGCGGTGACAGGGGTGTCGCTCACCTGCTGGAAGTAGAATATGTCATTTTGTCGTGTCATTGGCCTCGCCACAGGGAGCGGTAGGCGGGAGAAGCCATCCGCATTACCGTGTAGTTCCGATCGCCGGTACTTTATGTCGTAGTCGTGGCCTGAGAGCAGCAGGGCCCATCTCTGCATTCTGCTTGCGGCCAACGGTGGAATGCCCGCATGTGGTCCCAGCAATGCTGTTAGCGGTTTGTGGTCGGTCAGCAGCGTAAATCTCCTTCCGAAAAGGTACTGATGGAATTTTCTAATCCCGAACACGATGCCGAGAGCCTCCCGCTCGATCTGCGCATAGTTACATTCAGCCTTGTTGAGGGTCTTAGAGGCGAAAGCAATGGGTTTGTCTGTGCCGTCCGGCATGATGTGTGAGACAACTGCGCCAATCCCATAGGGGGACGCGTCACATGCTAACTGTAGTGGCAGTGCTGGGTCGAAGTGGGTCAGCACCTCTGAGTTTAGCAGGGCTTTCTTTGAGCTGGCGAAAGCTAATTGGCAAGTCTCTGACCACTCCCATTTCTTACCTTGCCTCAGCAGCTCGTGGAGGGGCTTCAATAAGGTGGAGAGATTGGGAATGAACCGGCCATAATAGTTCAGGAGCCCCAGGTAAGAGCGTAGCTGGTTGACATTTTGTGGTGCTAGGGCTTCCAAAATGGCTTTGGTCTTGGAGGGGGCCTTGTGTAGACCCTTGCCGTCAATCACATGACCTAGATATTCAATGGAGGACTGGAAAAACTCACATTTTTCCTTTCGAACTTTCAGTCCATATTCCCTCAGCCTCTGTAGTGTCATGTCCAGGTTGTGGAGGTGGTCGGCATTGTCCCTTCCCGTTATGAGGATATCGTCCAAGTAGCACTGCACCCCCGGAAGCCCCGCCAGAATCTGATCCATTGCCTTTTGGAAAAGTGCAGGGGCCGATGTGATCCCAAAGGCTAAACGGCGGTACCGAAAAAGGCCCTTGAGCGTGCTGACTGTCAGTAGCTCTCTGGACTTGGGGTCTACAGGCATCTGTAGGTAAGCCTGGTTCAGGTCAATTTTACTGAACTGTTTGCCATTTGCTAGACCCGCGAACAGGTCTTCGATGAGGGGCAGCGGGTAGTGTTCATTTTGCAAGGCTGGGTTAACAGTCACTTTGAAATCGCCGCATATTCGTAGGCTACCATTTTTCTTAAGGACGGGCACGATTGGGGTAGCCCAGTCACTGATAGCCACAGGCTCGAGCACCCCGCTATTCACCAGATTGTCCAGCTCTTTTTCAACTTTTGGACGCAGTGCGTACGGGACCGGCCTTGCCTTAATGAATCGGGGAGTGCTGCCTGGTTTTATGGTCAGCTTTGCAGTGATACCTTTCATGTGCCCGAGTCCATCCGTGAAGAGTTCGCCGTGTCTCTTTAAGACAGCTTCCAGAGCTGTTTCCCCTTGACTCAGCATGCGGACGGTAGGCCAGTCAATCCGCACTTTATCCATCCATGCACGGCCTAGCAGGGACGGGTAATTGCCTCGAACAACATATAAGGGAAGCTTTACACATTGTCCATTTAGCTCCACCTTGACCTTGACCAGGCCTTTGACCGCCACTGTCTCCCCAGTGTAGGTCTTCAGCACCACTCGAGCTCGTTGGATTGGTAAGTGGTGTAAGTGTTCTTTATACACTGTCTCTGAAACCAGTGATACTGCTGCCCCAGTGTCAATTTCCATCCGCACCGGATTACCCTCCAGCAAGGGTGTTGTCCAGTAGCTGTCAGACCCTCCAGGCAGCGAAAGAATGTGGAGGGGCAATTCATCATCCGTGGATTCGCTGGCACTATTTTCCTTTTCCATCACATGTACTTTTTTCTTATGTGTAGCAGCTCTCTTGTATTTGTAAGTGTTTTTCTGTGTAGACTGAGTCCCCTTTTTCTTGCCACGACAGGCCTTTTCAACGTGACCTTTTTTTCCACAGGCATGGCAGTCCAAGTCTTTACACCAGCACTCTGCTGCCGAATGCCCCGGTTGGCCACAGCGATAGCATGGCCTCGTTGGCGAGCTGTCCTCTGCACCAGCAATCTTCAGCACTTTAGCCGTGGATGCACTCAGCTGCTGTGCCTCTTTGGCAGCCAATTCCATCGACACGCTGACTTCAATTGCTTTGGTCAGAGTTAATTTGTCCACAGTCAGCAGTTTTCTCTGTGCAGCTTCGCTGCGCAGTCCACAGACCAGCCGGTCGCGAATTGCATCTTTAAGCGTGTCCTCGGTGAATTCACAGTGCTCTGCTAATTTCCTGAGCGCAGCTACAAACATAGTCACTGTCTCACCCTCCTCCTGATTACGTTTATAAAATCTGAAACGTTCAGCGATCATCAACGGCTTGGGCGAGAAATGTTCACCTAGTGTTTGAACAATATTGTCATATGTAAACTCTCCTGGCTTCTTGGGCTGTATCAGAGCGCGGAAAACATTAAAAGTCTTTGCGCCCATTACTGTAAGGAAAGTAGCTACCTTTTTCTCCGCGCTAATTCCATTTGCCAAGACGAAGAACTCAAAACGCTCTGTGTAGGCGCTCCATTGCTCCACCGTGTCATCAAACGGCCCAATGTTGCCCACAACACCAGCCATTGTAGAAGGACTTGCCTCGCGTTGTCCTTCCACCACTTGTCTGTGCACGGTCGGCACGGATGAACTTTCCTGTGTCGTATTGACGGTATTGTTCTCCGGTGGCACTAGCCGTGCCAAGCTTTCGGTGCTCCCCGCGCTGTCGTCGGCTGAGGTGCTGCTCATTCGGTAATAAAACAACCAACTACGCGAATAACTTGAAAAACAAAACGGCTATTTATAAGTACGAACACTACACGTGAGTTCAGACGCATCCTCGTCGCCAATTGTCATGTATTTACCTTAGTTCACATTAATAACGAGGAGACAGGCAAGGTGTGGTTCTGGTTCGTTTACTTAATTAACTGAACTGGGCAAGATACAGGAAGTCAGCCCCGAGGGCATTATGGGGGTACGGTAACCACATAAGCACAAACATAATAAAGGCAAACCCGGTTTAATACCTAACAAATGCATATGACTAAGCTACATCAATTCTCTTGGGTTTATTTTAAAATTTTAATCTACAGATGATCATTCCATTTACCGGTTGCAATCATAGAGTTACAGGCGCCGCTGTCTGGCAGTGATGGCCTTCCTCAGCGTTGTATCCTTCCTTTGGATAAGAGGTTGGACCTTGTCGAGGAGGAAATTAAAGTCATCCACATCCATGCTGAGAAGCTCACGGAACCCCCTTCTGTCAGTCTCCTACAAATAAAAGGAAACATATTTCAACATTTTTTACTGAATAGGGATTTTCGATATGATTGCAGCCAAACTGAGACACAGATTTTGGATTTTAATTACAAGTACAGGCTTAATGTTTAATGTACATGTAGGCCTTGTGTGCGTTAAGGGGCTGCATATGAGCGAACATGTCCGGCAGATTCTTTGCTACCTGTCCTTGATCGTATGGCTGTGTAGACGTTGATGCCCACTTATGATGTAGTCTAATCATAGTTTACGGTGGGCTATCACGCTATTTACACCACCAACTCGTGGATACTTTGGATAAAAGCGCCTGCTATACATAACATGTTTAACTGACTTAATCTTGTTATTGCCGGGATAGACATTAGACATCGCTACAGCATATCTTTATGTAGGCTCCTAGACAAATAGTAACGTTAAGTAGCTACTTTGAAAACTTTTCGTCGCGAGCCTGGGTGTTAACGTCAAGTTAACATAGGCTAGCTAAAAATATTTTTGCCTAGCGGGATGGTCTAGGGTCGCACCGTTGAGGCCAAGGCTGCGCTAGGCTCGAGTTCAGCCTAGCCAATCAGAATGCTCTATCTGTGTATGGAGTCCTTGAGCCCGCCTTAGCTCACCTTCGGCTTCCGATAAGACGCCAGGGGGCTGGACCATGCGTCCTCGTTCGACGAGTTGGGTTTGAGACCGTATCGCACAACCATAGAGAAAAACAAAAGATGGATGAGGCTAACGAAGTGCGCTCGTTTGAATCGGCTTTGGAAGAGTTAGACTTGGGCTTTTCTTTGAAGTTTGAGCAGAAAGAAGCACTCAAGTCACTTGTTTTAAAGAAGGATGTAGTTGCCGTTTTGCCGACCGGCTACGATTGGTCACAAATGCTGGCCTATTACGTGCAGAGGCAGTTTGAAAGACAACTGTTCATCCCACCCACAGGCTTCAACTCTGTGAATGGTCCGACCTCAGACTAGCCTACATTTCTGTGTAGTTTGGCTTGCCAGGCTAGCAATAACACACAAGTCCACCAAATTTGGTTCATTTTTGTGAATGTTTGTGTCACCCCGCATTCACACTGTCTCCGTCCGTCAACGGATCTCATTCACTTTGCATGGGGCGGACTCGAAATGCATTATGGGTCCGTCCGTCACTTCAGCTCCGTTGCCTCCGTCAAGAAAGTTGAGAAATGTTCAACTTTTCAGGCAGCGACGGATCCGTCAGCCAATCAGATCACGTGTATGCAAATACACATACGGCAGATCCAACCTCCTAGATCCGTTGACGGACGGAGACAGTGTGTACGCGGGGTCAACCACAACAGATAACGTGCTAACGTGGCGCTGGCAACTGCATGTTAGATGTGTTGGACAATGTTTGAGGTTTGATAGTAAAGAATACTCATACAGACCACAGATAAGATGGCGGAGATGAAGATGTCCAGCTGCACAACAGTAGGCACGGTCCAGTCTCGCACAGGCCGCACTGTGGTCAGTCTGCTCCTGTTGGCCGTTAGGTTCAGATGGTCCACCACATCATGAAAGCTACACACCCTCTCAGCGCAGACATAATCTGGACACACAGAGGAGCAACCAACACTGTGTGTCTTCTCACAACACCATTGCGTAACCGCACAACATTACATTTGATCATTTAGCTCTTCTCTCGTTACTATACTCCATACTCTTCCAATGCCGACAGAGATGTAGTGGGGGCTAAACGCAATAGCGTTTGGCACCTCTAAATTGCATTTATCCACTTTTAAATAACATACCGTTCATAAACAACTCTATATTAAGCTTATGTCGTTTCACAATTGAATATAGTTTCATATTGCAAGTTTAAAGAGGACATAGAATGGATGAATCGAGTATTGTACTGTGTTCTCTGATGTTACAATAGTATTTGTTTTGTCAAACTGGCTTTAGAGCTTTTGGTTTGTTTTAATAAAATACACGGGAGAAAATAAGAGAGAAAATGGTGTCACTACTTAGAAGTATGAGCACGGTGAATCAGCTGATTAGCAATCACTGATTGATTTGCACCAGCTGAACATGACGTTGGGTGCGCGCGGTAGCCGGAAAGGTGAGAGGTTAATTAGACCAAGCCGTGAGTGAGCAGGTAACACGTTACAAGCGAAGCACTGCTGTATTGTTGAGACTTTGGATTACTGTGCAAATGTGATATCTGAAATACTGGAGAGGCAGCCGGTGAGCATTTTGTGTTTCTTAGTTTGTAGTGTTAGCAGTGAGCTACGAATTAGCGTTTGACCTGTTGTCTATTGTTTGGCTACAGCTTCGTGAGTGTGGTGTTTGGTGCAAATGTTTGCTGCTTTGTTTAGCAAGTGTGACGGGAAAGTCTCGTCATTGCTGTTAAAGTAGTTGGAACTTTAAGATATAGGCCTGAGCACGGATTGCTTTCAATTCATTCATTTGTTGATAATTGCATTACGTGGTAGTTGCAGTGAGTCATGTGGGCTCAAAACCATATATTGCCAATGAGTGCAAGTTATTTGTGTAGCTATATTCTCTTAGATTGTTAGGTTTCTAAATTAATGTGTATGCTTGGAATCCTTCATATTTACAGTCCTATTTAAATGTAACTGGTTTATAATGTAATTGCATTTTTTAGTATATATTTATTAACGGCAGTAATTTTGTATGTAAAGCGTGTTTGCACATTTGTACAGCATTTTTGCACATGCGTATTTGCACAGCATATTTTGCACATGCATTTTGCACAAGTGCTTTGCATTTTGCACAAATCTGTTAGTAATTGCTGTTTCTTTTCTATTCTTTTCTTTAAGGTTTTTTACCTAATTGATCTGAGTACCTGCTTGACTAATTGATCTACCACTAACTGCTGACTGATCTAATTGATCTGCTACTGCTAATTGATCTGTTGGATTGAGCTAAAGCTAACTGTTAAAACTAAGGACTGAGCCACGCCTACTTGCCACTGCTATTTGCCACTGCAACCCAAGGATTTGTGCTCTGAACTTTAATAAAAAGAGAAAAAAAAAGGCAAAAGGAATCAAGTCGTCTTGTCAGATCTTTTCGAGTGGAATCCAGTTACCCTAAACCTCCATCAGATATCACATCCTTTATTCAAGTTGGGGAAAAATTGCACAAGTAAAAAATTAACCAAACAAAAACTGAGACAACTTGACAGTATATATTCAAATTTGATTCATAAAAAGAAACTCAATTGCAATTTTAGAAGCCCAATTACAGTTTTTGCCTATTGCTTACACACTAAAATCAAATGCTTACACCAAAGCCTCAATACCTCAACCTCTTGTATTATACTTTACACACAGTGTAACCATAGCTTAAACACATTCTCTGCTTTGCACATTGTTTGCAATTCTGCAAAACACTTTTTGCGAAACACTACACACGTTTTCTTACATTAGACACTTTGTGCAAAAACAAAATCCCCTGGTATCATTGGGAAAACACTTTGTTCAAAATGTAAAACTCATCTGGCAATTGTAGGCACTTACTTATACACCTGAAAACACGTGCACAGAAAACAGAGCACCAATCGGTCAGAACCTTAACACTACAAATAGGCCTCCAGTAAGCCATTTGGAGAACTTTGCAAGCATGGAGACAATTCATATATCAAAAGTTGTATACCTGCCCCCTTACAGCCCCTAAATGCAATTGAAGAAATAGTTCTGCATGGTGGTGGAAAGTAAATGATCGCCAACCACATGCCCGCATACCTCTTCTGCAGGCAATGTAGCAAGAGACATGTGGAGACATTGGGGATCAATCCCCCCCATTGTATGTGTGTATGATATTGCACCTCCCACCCCCCACCCCAGCCCCCGCCACATACACACCACATACACACTCACATGCACATATAGACACACACACACACACTCACACGCACATGTGCACACACACAGACATACACAGGCACAGACACACACATACACACACACACGCAAAACCAATATATATTTTGCTGTTTTTTTCAATCACATAATTTTTTTTACTTTTGTTGCTATATTTGACTTTTCTATTTCTCTCTATATCTGTAAGAATGTTTGTTTTTTGTAAAAACTCTTGTTTTGATTACTGCAGAAAATCTACTTTTGAGTTTTTACAGAAGATGAGGTCTGAGAAAATGACCAAATAAAATACAAAAATAGAAACACAGACGGCAGTGTTTTCTATAAAGTGCATCAGTGTGTTACTGGTGATATAAGGGTAATTCAAATGGTGCTTGTGTGTATAGTTTTGTTGCAAGAATTTAGTTTTTAGAAAGGAGTGTTATGTTTTGATTGCAGTGTTTCATTTTGGCATAGATGTGAGTTGTTTATCCCCAAGTGCTATGTGTTATATAGCTGTGTGTAGAGTTTTGAAATAATGAGCCAAATTCTGCAAAACGTGTGTAAGCAATAGGCAAAAACTGTAAAACCTTATATTTAGGCTGGGTATTGAAATGGTCTGTTTGACTAAATGGCGCCCTCTTTGGCAACCCCAATTGAACTTCAATGGCTTCGCAATTACAAGTAGGCTTTTTTCTAATTCACCTGTCTTTTAGTGGCTATTATAAAGTTCAAGATTTTCATATGAAGGAGGGCACAACCATGCCTCATGTTCATAATAGCTCTTTGGTTATGCACAACCTCTCCTAATTCATCAAAACCAAGACAAAATTGATTTCCATTCTATTCCTTTAACATTGTTGAACCTGGCCTGCACAACACAGTTTATCCATATTGGGCTCCATATGGTGTCAGTCGTATGGTGTCAGTGCCAATCGTCTTGCGGCAGTCAGCAGGAGTCATCAAAGTTTAGTCACACGCAGTAAATGAGTTTGGATAATAAATGGATTCAGAAAATGTATATACACTGATTTCTGAAGCGGCAAGACAATAGTTGAATCTAATCTTAATCTAATCTAATCTAATACCGCCATCAAGTAGGATTTTAACCTGGATTATCAGGCAACAATGTTGCCATTGCTTTGATCACTCCAGATAACATGATTGTATAGTCTCAAGCCATTTAATTTAGCCAACATCTTGTATCAAAAGTGATTTACACTCCTGCAGATATCTGCTGAACCCTGGACCCAGATTTAGGCTCAGAGTTATCTCAAGGAAAAACCACAGGCAACCATTTGCTTTCTGTCTTCTACCGTCACTGCGTATCAAGAGTTTCATTGAAGAAAACAACAACTTGAGAAGTCATTACACCTGTAGTGCACCATGTAAGAAAAATACAGATTTCTACTGTGAATTCAGCTTTCTGGGAAAAAGTCTCGTCAACCATGTTTTTTGTTTTAATAAAGACATTCCCCTTCAGCACATTTAAAATATAATGCAATGCAAACCTTCAAAGAGCAACCTCGGCTCCAGGTTTCATATAGCACATGACATGAAACACTGGTAATCAACTGCACATGACATGAGATGAGAACAACCAACACAGATTAACCAACAGAGACTACGAGCGTTTCTGTGAATCAGCCGCCTAAACTGTGTGAATTATAAGTGCACATTTTCCACTTCCAGAGATCAGGAGCAACAGGCACAGATTCATGTTGTGAGCAGCCATTGTGTCTGGGGCAGAGATTTGCTGGGTATGATGAGTGTTTGAATGCGTGAGTGTGTGTGTGCGTCCGACAGCTGATGGAGGGTTGATGTTTTTAGGAGACGGTCGGTCCAACGTATTTGTTCACCATCAGAGTGTATTTGTTTTTTGCTTTTTAGGAAGATGTGTGAGTGTGTAAAGTCTGATAGCACCAGTAGAGCACAGGATGGATGCTGCTCTGTGTGTGTGTGTGTGTGTGTGTGAGAGAGAGAGAGAGACGCTCTCGGTGTGGACAGAGAGAGTGACATCCTACACTGTGGTGGACTACCAATGGAGGTGTGTGTGTGTTTGTGTGTGGTGAGAGTATGTGAGTGTACTAATCCATCATGAGGCATTCTGTAAGCAAGATGGAAATGATAGTTTGTCTGTGGGAAATGCTCTCCCTTTCCTCCCTGGCGACGTGTAATGAAACCTGATTGGTTTATTTCATTAGACTGGCGCTGTAATTTGCCCTCTGATTGGTCAAATCTGGTAAGACTGATGGATGGCTGTCAGACTGTCACCAAGACAGAGCCTCTGACTCCATGGTGATGGTCAGATAGCTTTATAATCTACAGAAAATGAGCCTCCCTCCACACACCTACATACACACACACACACAGACACACACACACATACACCTAGACCAGGGGTCGGCAACCCAAAATGTTCAAAGAGCCATTTTGGACCAAAAAAAACAAAAAACAAATCTGTCTGGAGCCGCAAAAAATGAAAAGCCTTATGTGAGCCTTATATGAAGGCAACACAGGCTGTAAGTGTATTATCTATATTAGCCTACTATCAAAATGACTAAGTAGGCTTCAACGAGGCTACATAATGAGCATAATGAGATTAAATGTTTTTCCCTGCAGCGCATCTCGGAGAGAATGACACGCCACGTGACTACTCCGCTGTATATGGTGCTTTAAGTTCAACTTCGTGTAATCACCATCCGTGAACCGTTGTTTTCAACGTTTTAATATCTCTCAGGTTGCAACAAAATTTCTCCAGAAGTAGGCTACTGCAATCGCACTTTTTCTCTCAGTCCCAACTGGGTAGTCGGCTGCAAATGTAGCATGCCTTTCCTGAAAATGTCTTTCTAAATGTCTTTCTCTTTTTGTTGTTCGCCAACTTCTCATTACAAAGCAAACATGCAGGCAATCCTTCCGCAATGGCAATGAAAAGCAAATGATTCGGTACATTCTGCCTTAAATTCTCTGATCTCATTGGCTATCTTTCTCTTTTTCCCTTTGGAATCCATGGCATGGCCCATGCTGACACACCCGCCGGTTTGTTTACAACCATAGGTTTACAGCCACCTGCCTGGCACGGCGCCGCCCTGAAACGTGTGTCGCAGGCTATCAAATCTTTGTTGACAGAAATGTTGAACTTTAATATTTATTATGCACATTTTTACAACATTGGAAAACGTTAAGAATGTTTGTTCTCATACAGAAACCATATTAAAACAAACAAACAAAAATCCCCCCATTCAATTTCATTCATTTTTGAAGACGCTCCAGGGAGCGTCTTCAAGAAAAAGTTAAAAAAAAGTAAAAAAAACTACCCAAAAAATCCAAAATACAGTATTTCGTTACTTTCCACCTCTGATGGTACCTTAAAATAAAGGATTGGGTTTGGAACAAACATGTTTGTTTGTAGACTTGGGTTAAGTGTAAATAGCCCTTGCTTTGAACACTATTATGAATATTTCCTCATTTGACATGAGAAAAAAAACAATTGGAAGACTAGAAAAGCACTCTGAGAGTGAAGACCTCCGCCAAGCGTCTAATGGATCCAGACTGTGATCCGGATCACTCCAAAATGTAATGGTTTCTTCCTTGGGTCATTTCAGACCTTTCCTGTAAATTGCATTGAAATCAATCATAACTTTTTGAGTTATCTTGCTAACAAACAGACAGGCAAACAAACACCTCCTGGATCCAGACAGTGATCCGGATCACTCCCAAAATTGTATTTGTTTCTTCCTTGGGTCAAAATCCATAAAATTTTAAAAATCCAAAATTTCAAAATCCATCAATAACGTTTTGAGTTATCTTGCTAACAAACATAGACAGACCCCGATGAAAACATGACCTCCATGGCGGAGGTAAAAATGCACACAAAGTATTGATAAAGGTTGTTTGAAAAAGTTGGTTTATTTGATTATGGGGGGGATTCAAGGTCAGATTCAAGACTCTTTTCGTCAGTGGTTCCATGTTGGTGGAATGAATTGCCCAGTACTCTGTTCCAGCTAGGGATGTAACGGTATGAAAATTTAACCCCACGGTTATAGTGACCAAAATTATCACGGTTTTCGGTATTATCGCGGTTTTAAAAATTGTGTGTACAATTAGGCCTGTCGCGATATTCAATAAATCAATAAATCGCACGATAAAAAAAATGAGCTCGATAACTTTTCCGGCCGCGATAATTTCCATTTTCATGCGTGATTGTTTTTCTTCTCTCTCTCTCTCTCTCTCTCTACGAAAGAGAGGATAACCACGGTGCTTCCTTTAGCGCAGCCTAACGAGGAGTGAACCCTCATGTCAGTCAGTTGTCAGACATGTATCTTTCAATAACATGACGGACAACTTTACTTTCTTACATTAATTTGATTAACAGGCTAGACGAGGCTTTGGCGATTGTCCTAAGCACACTGAAGAGGCTTTCTGTTGTAGCTTGACAGGTATGGGGGTAAAAATAGTGATAATGCAGTTCAGAAAATCATGCTTATAAGCTACGTTTTTTCATCATCTGATAAAGACACACTCCGCAAAGTCTGCACTCCGCTGAGAGCTCAAGAATCAGCCAAAACAGCCGGCAGCTCCGGTTAAAATGTCCTAAGCTAATTGTCAGCTGTGGTGAAATGTGTTCGTAATCAACGTTTTATGTCATAAACGTAGCATACCTGTGAAAAGGCTTTGCAGTAGGATTATCCGATGACCAACTTATTGCTTCAATTTGTGTTTTATGTGACGTGCAGATGCTGGGTTCATGCTGTTTTGCGCAAGTTTCAAATGTTTAGCTGACTGCGTAGGCCTAATTGATCAGCTATGATGACATTTTTAGTTCCGTGCATAAGGCTTAGCAACTGTCACTCTACACGCCCCCTGTTGCATGTCACATTTTAATTTGCTGGCCCTTAAACAGAGTCTTAGTAGAGACTGAGAGTCCATTGTATTTATTGTTTTTGGTTGTTTTGTTCATTTATTGTGGATATTTAAAAATGTCTTCCCATTCCAGTTCCTTATTCTTTAGAAATACAAGTTATTGATCTTTGAAAAGGTGTACCTGCATTATTATGCCATTATCATTATATTAGATAAAAATGATCTCAGAACGGCAATATTATCGTTTATCGCAATAATTTCTGGGACAATTTATCGTCCAGCAAAATTTGTTATCGTGACAGGCCTATGTACAATATGTTCAGAAAGCGCTGATGGGTGTAGACAAGTTGAAATATTTTAGTTTAAAAAAGTGTGACAGTGTTTATTACATTAAAAAATATAGGCAAACCCTTATTGCCTTCAGCAGGATACCGATCATTCACAGCAGTGGCAATCCTAGTCTCTGCTCAACCCTCCACACACACAGAAAATGACTTGTCTTGTTTCTATTGCATATTTTGAATTCATAAACTTTACATTTGGCTAATAGTTAAGAATATGTTAGGATCTGCATAATTACTTATAGCTACAAATATTCAGTAATTTGAATACTTCATATTGATTTTTAAACTATTACACTTGTCTTTAATGACTTTAATGTTGTGTAGGTCTAATTGAGAGCCTGTCACTTTAAGAGATGAAGTAGGCTAATTATATTAACCTTCATTCGGTTTTAGGAAAGAAGTCAGGCATAGTTCAAGGATATCCGTTTTCATTGAATAATTGAATGTTCAAAAAATTAACAAGTCAAAGAAAATATTGCTGGGATCATAGAAAAGATAAGTGTCTTGCAATGTTAACTTCTATGATTTTGGTGAGCACTAGGCTACTGTACATTAATGATAGACATGACGCGTGAGCTAACGGGATAGTTACCTTGATGGAACTCTCTCAAGATGTAAAAGTTTGCCAAAAGGCTGTGTAGCTTTTTTCGGAAATTGAACTTACACTACAGTAGGCCTAAATGAACTAAATTCCATAGCC
Organism: Sardina pilchardus; assembly: GCF_963854185.1. NCBI lineage: Eukaryota > Metazoa > Chordata > Actinopteri > Clupeiformes > Clupeidae > Sardina > Sardina pilchardus. The sequence continues at coordinate 37,547,259 of NC_084996.1, forward strand.
TACTGTAGGTAGGTTACCGTGCTCACTTTTTCCTTGGTTGGAAATGTTGGCTGCTTATAGCTTAACTTATGATTTGGAGTTTGGTATATCTGTTATAGGCTATCCAATGAGTGACACCCAGCGCTCAACATAAAACTTCACGGCATTCTCCTGATAACGTTAGTGGAATAGCCTAGATTTAATGTGAACGTGTAGGCCTACATAAAAAGACGCAGAGTGGCTACATTATACAGCGCACGTTTTGGGGTGAAAATGTTGCGCCCTTTAAAAGCAGGTATAGCCTTATCCGAATCATGGTTAAATCCATCAATTAGACAACAGAATTAGTAAGGTAAAGTTTTGTTTCATAGTTGCCTTCAGCTTGTGTCAAAAGCAGGCTCGGATGAAGCTGGGAGGAATTAAACACACGGTTACCACACCGTAGTATCAACCGTGATAATAATGATATTCGAAATGAACACGGTAATTGTTATCGTCAACATTTTTATCATGGTTTACCGTCACACCGGTAATCGTTACATCCCTAGTTCCAGCAATAGTTTTGGATCTTTCAAGAGGGGTCTTATGGCATATCTGTTTAATATGCATTTAGTCTATTTAATGTCTGCATATTTCTTTCAAAAATAGCATCTATACTGTAGTATTTAGAAAGAAAATGTTGCTTTGGGCAAAGGCGTCTGCCAAATAGCAATAATCATAACCATGACCGTAAAAGTTACTGAGAAGAGCTGAGGATGTTATGCCCCCCACCCCAATGTATTAGGAAGCATCCTCAGCCTCAGTCCAGCAACGTGGTGGAGCAGCAGTAACATCTCAGACGATCAGACAACAAATCAGATTTGATTCCTGAACCCGCCGTTGCAAGTCCTGATCACTTTGGATAAAAATGTCTCATAATATCAGTCAACTTTCACTTTAACATTCTAGTGGGCAGTGGCAGAAGCCCATCCGTAGCAACCCGATAGTAACATTCAACGGGACACAATGAGACTGATTGCCCGCCCCCGGCGTTACCATGGGTTTCTCCAGAGGCCACATTGATGCCATGACTACAACCTGTGTTATAATAACGACAAAACTATGACACTTATCTACAACCTCACAACACCCACCCCAACACATTCAGTGTTGGAACCAGTATTGTGACTGAGGCTGCACACAAATAGAATTCATAATCCATAAGCTAAGTTTGATTATAATTGTTTATACCAATACCAACACAAATACCAATACTAATCATACCAATAATATTACCAATAGCCTATCTGGAGAGCTGCTCAACATTGTGGTCTGTGTTCCTCTGTTGTCTACCAGTAGACCCAGTGAAGGAAGAGACAGAGTAAGAAGATGGAGATGGAGAGCAGGTAGAAGATGAAGAAGGCGGTGTTTATGGGCCGGACCACCGTGTTCTGATACGAGGTTAGCCCGCGCTCCAGCGCTGGGTTCTGCTGGGTTCTACCGGTCCGCAGCTCCTGGAGGATGAGGCGCAGGAGGTGGCTGAAGCAGTGCCCCTCGGCCTCCCCGGAGTCACGATCAGGGGGGTTCACCATGGGAAGGGTCTCAAGCTGACGGACCCCGTCCTCTCCACAGACACACCCGCTCACACCGGACGTCCTCTTTCCTGCTGGGAGGGAGAAAGGTAGCATAATCAGGAGCACTTAGCCAGCAGTATTCATCTGCACAATCCCCACCTCTGATCACCACCACTGGTGGGGGTGGTTAGCGAGGTTCCCCCTTCACTGTTAGCCTGATGTGTGACCCTCTGTCTGTGTCAGTGAAGTGCTGCACCATGCAGATGTGATGCGTACCTGTGCCGTTGTTGAGGTGGAGGCCCTCGGGGCTGGGGGCCCTTCCGCAGCTGACGGCGCTGCCCAGCCCCCTGGCCTGCTGGGTGGAGGCTCTCTCCATCAGGTACACCACCAGAATGGTCTCCAGCACACTCAGCAGCATGAAGGCAAACACCACGATCACATACACAGCTGGGACACAGGCCCACATGAGGGAGACACTATGTTAGTGCACGTTAGGAGGAGAGAGACCGAATGTTAGTGTACATTAGTAGGAGAGAGAAGGTATGTTTAAGCAATATAGTGAGAGTGAGAGTGAGTTTGATAATGGATATTCCCACGGGTGTCGGAGGCTGAGTAGCGCAGCTGGGGGAATATCCATTACCAACCCCACGATCACGAGTACTATACATAGATTTCTCGAAAACATGCGCGCGCACACAAGGGGCAGAAAGCCTCATGAACAGCATTAAGCAGCTGCTCTCCGTGAAAAGATTAAAATGAATTTTAGTGCCGAAAACAGCACTATTCGAAATGGCGATGGTTAGAGAATGTTCAGGAATGTAAAGTAATGCATATATTTGCCAGAAACCACCAAAACCGCCAAAAAAACGATGTTTTATAAATAATGAAAACGAACGACAAACTCTGAAATAAGCTCATAAATGAGATGTTATCATCATTTAGACAACAGTGGCATACAAAAAATGCCGATTATAGCTTACAGCAGCTGGTTATTAGGTTAACTTTATAACGTTAAGACCGGTCATTCGGCGTCTTCTGCCCCATGGGTGCGCGCGCATCTAGTTTTGTTAGTAAACAGGAAATCTGTCTATAACATTCCATTGAACCAAATTGTTGTATAATAGTGTACGTTAGTAGGAGGGTGATGGTATGTTAGTGTACTGTATGTTAGGAGGAGAGAGATGGTATGTTAGTGTACGTTAGGTACAGTATGTTGGTGTACGTTATGAGAGAGACGGTATGTTAGTGTATGTTAGGAGAGAGAGACATGGGCGGGTACAAATAGTATGCATGGCTCTGAGTGGAAGCGTGTGTGTGTGTGTGTTTGTGTGTGTGTTAGAGAGAGAGAAAGAGAAAGGGAGAGAGAGAATGTGTGTGTGTGTGTGTGTGTGTTACCTATGAGAGGAGTTTTTTTAGCTTTAGAGGGTAACGTGTCGGTGAGGATGAGCAGTAACACAGACATGGCCAGCAGCACTGTGACTTTAAAGCACAGCTTGTCCCCACGTGCGTCCGATATGAAGAAGGACGCCAGGTCCAGAGTGAGGAAGAAGAGGATGGGGACGATGAAGGTCAGCACATGCAGCAGAGGAACCCTCCTTATGGTGATCTACCAGAACATACACACACACACACCAAATACACACACAATTAACAGAACCCTCCTTATGGTGATCTGACAGAACACACACACATACTGTAACAGAGCTCTCTTCATGGTGATCTGACAGAAGACACACAGAAACACACATCCATACACACAGCAGAACCCTCCTCAAGGTGATGTAACAGAACACACATGCCCACACCGAAACACACATACAACAGAGCTATGACTGTGGTGATCTAACAGAACCAGTACTGATCTAACTAATCCAGAAACACAAGACCCCTGCTCTACCAGAGCATAAACACACTCCTGATAATGACGTTCTTGTGCAGAAAGAGCGAGGTAACCTCCTGATAGTTGTTTACCTGAACAACAGTGTTCAGTGCCCTGTTCTCTGTAACCTATAAGAAGAATAAATGAATGCTTCTGATAAAGACCCCTGGAACACATTCGGGGAGAACCCCTATGTACCAAAGTTCTCTGCTGCTCAGACAGAGAGAGAAAGCACACTTCCTGAAAATGATCTGCTAGAACACAGATACAGGAAAACCCTGCCTTTGCTCCACTACTAGCACACCAAGACAGTAGAACTCTTTTGCTGGTGAGCTGGTGGTCCTTCACCGCATGGTAGACTACTGTGTAGACCACTTGGTCTGTAATTAGAAACAAGAACAGATGAATGCTTCTGATAATGACCTCCTGGAACACAGTCGGGGAGATCCCCCACGTCCCAAAGTTCTAGTCTAGTATAGCCTACCGTGTAGACTACTTGGTTCCAACTGCCATGTTCTGCAAAGTCCTGTGTGATGGTGTGCACGGAGACGTTGAGGAACTCCCACTCTCCCTGGGTCTGCATGATGTCTCGTGAGTTCTTGGTCGCACGAGAGGAGTTGGACACAGGAACCATCTGGATCTCTGTGTCTTAGGTTTCAAAGACCAGAAAAAGAAAAAAAAAAAGTATTCCCAAAGCCACAAGGAAATTACAGATGTGGCAGATGTAACCATTGTGATAACGTGGTTAAAACTAATACCTCAAGAGGGGGCGACCAACTCAAGATCGTTTTACAACGAATTTTGGATTAGCACACTGAGGCCGTGTCCAAAAGTCAAGGGCGCACGCTGGATAGTACCGTTCTTTCCAGTAGCATCTCAGTTAGCTTGCTCCTCAGTATGCGTCCCTACATTTGGACAGCATAAACTAGTTGGCGTCACCTGACTCGGGGAGGGGTGTGTGTTGCTTGACGATTTGCATGACGTGTGGAGCTTGACCTGCGCTGCGCAATGGATTATGGGATATCTGAGGCCAAAAAAGATGCATCGATGCACACATGGAAATCACGCCAAATGAAGTACCCATGAGAGCGCTTCACTTTCGGACAGTTTATTCTGACGTAACTTCCGGAAAATGCATGCTGCCCAGCATGTGTACTTATGATTCAGACACAGCCTGAGTGCCAACAACTTTCCTGGACTAAATGAGGAGTGTGATCTCTCCCCTTTTTTGTGAATGTCCCTAAGTGAATTTTATTATATGGCTACCTTTGTTCTAGCATTGATTCTGTTATGTATAAGTCGAACAGTGATTTTCTGACTGTTTTGTTTTTTAATTGGTGATTGTCAATCAAGTGACCTTTGACCTGTAAGGGTAACTCCTCCCACTTGACACCCAAGGGTGCCATTTTAAACTCTGTCCTTTGTCCTTTCTTCAAGCTTTATGCCCTGAAGAAAGCCCATGTGGCCGCAACGCGTCGGCGTATGTTTTTAGTCCTTGCCATTTACAATTAAAGGTTTTATTTTTCCTCAACTAAGTGCCTTTGACCGACCTTCTTTTCCTTACCAGAAAAATAACTTTGTATGACCTTATTATGTACAATGTAAAACAAAGTTAACAAAAATGTGCTGAACTGATCAAAAAGGGGTTCCACATTAAATAAAATAACTAGGTAACTATTTGCTTTGGATGGTGTTGGCAGACGAAAATGACCAGGGATATTGTAGATAGTATAGAATAGTATAGTATAGCATATGTTTCACAGATTTCACTAGAATGTGTTCTATTTATTGTAGAGCATGATGCTGTGAGTTACTCATTCTTACCTGTGTGAAGGGCTGATGAAAAAGTGAGGTTGCATTTCTGGGTGTCAAAGGGAAACTTATAGACATCTATGGCGCATGTAGATACCACCTTCATGTCGATGTCCATCATGATCTCGCCGTTGTGCTTCACCATCAGGTACTCAGTCGATCCAGAGGGATGATTCGTCTCCATCCTACTGGGACACATCACTTCCTGTCACCAGAGCTAACGGTCCCTGTTATTATTTTTTGTATTCATTGGCTAAAGTGTTTCCGACTCTGCACATGCTAACAATGCCCTGATTCAGTCTTAACGTGGTCCTAATCGTGAGTTCCGGCCTGTCGTTCAGCCCTGATTTCCATGGCAGATCAGACCTGGTTATCTTGTTGTCTGGATAGCTGCCATGTTAGCATCTACACAGTGGCATCCATGCTATTCCGTTCTTTATTTATTCTTCTCTAATCACTGATATGATTTTTGAGTCACATCCACAAATGTGCATCAGAGTCTGCACACACTAAAAAAAACCTTTAAAAGTCTCTCTCCGCAAACACAGCAATGTGCATACATATACTCACTTCTCATAGACAAGCAGGTCTGGCTTCCAGAGCAGATGTCGGGGAACAATGACTTCCTGAATCCCACAGAAGTCCTCTGGATCCCAGAAGATGAAGTCATTTTTCCAATACTGGAACACAAACACCAGAGATATGACCAAGGTGAAATGGTAACAAACTGAATGATGAAACTGACACACTGACAAGAGAGAAAGAGAGAGAGAAATATAAGTACCAGTAAAAAAAACAGCATGTGAGAAAAGAATTAAGGCCACTGTTATGTGAGGAGAGAGGGAGGGAGGAAAGAAGGGAAAGGAACAGACAGCGCCATGAAGCAACAGAATGAAGCATTGATGGCACTAGTGTGAGACATGATACTCACAGTCACAATCCATAAATAAGGAGTGAATGTCTGGCTCTTCTCATGCTGCTGATGAAGATAAGAATAAATAAACAGCATAGGCTACTTCTTCTTCTGAGCATTTCTTACATTTTAATTACAGTAACATGCTTTATGTTTATGTCATAGACTGTAAAAAAGATATGTTTTTACAGTCAATATATGGTTTATATAAAATTACAAACCAATATTGGTTTGTAATAAACCATATATTGACTGTAAAAAAACATCTTTTTACAGTCTATATATAATTATAAACCAATATATGGTTTATGTGCTATTGTTGAGGCATTAATAAAGTGTCTGCAAACTCTGTGAGTGAATAAAAAAAAAAACTCAGGTGTTCATGTATGGGTAAGAGAAATGTTCGCTGCGAGAGTAATTCAGCAATGTTCTAGAAATGTTCCCGGAACGTTCATCATTGATCAAATATGCTACGATTCACGTTTTTTTCCGAATTATTCAGAACCGGAACTGTTACACTTAATTGAGTAAACGTTTTATGAATGTTCGTCAAAGGATTCAAACATGTAGCCTTTTCTAATAGAATCTCCTGGTGATGTTCTCTTTAGAAGAACGTACAGTAGGAACGTCCTCAAAATGAAACTTTATGAGGACTTTCTAAGTAAGTTGTTCTTATGTTCTAGAATAGGCCTACATCGCAGTGACAGGGGTTAGGGAATGCACTGTGGACACGTCATTGCATGGTAACTGTTACATGTGTTGGAGGTGTATGTGTGTGTCACGATTTGAGGTTTGATGGTAAAGAGAACTCATTCAGACCACAGATAAGATGGCGTAGATAAAGATGTCCAGCTGCACAACAGTAGGCACGGTCCAGTCTCGCACAGGCCGCACTGTGGTCAGTCTGTTCCCGTTGGCCGTCAGGTTCAGATGGTCCACCACATCATGAAAGCTACACACCTTCTCAGCGCAGACATCATCTGGACACACAGAGGTTCACACCAGCACTAACACGTCTGTGTGTCTTCTCACAACACCATTGCGTAACCGCACAACATTACATTTGATCATTTAGCTCTTCTCTCCTTACCAGACCCACTCCATATGTATAGGAGGCTAACCTACGTAAACGCCCGCCCGTTTACGCACGTCCTGAAAGTCAGAATAGCGTTTACGCACCTCCAAAGTGCTTTATCCCTAAATTACGTGTATTACCGTTCATAAACTATTCTAAATTAAGCTAAATGTCGTTTTACAATTGAATTGTCTATAGTTTCATATCGTACGTTTAGAAGGCCTGCGCAACACAGTTTATCCATATTGCACAGCATCATGGTGTCAGTGACCCATCGTCTTGCGGCAAGAAGCATCACAGATTAATCTGATCTAATCTAATAGCCATCGAGTAGGATTTGAACACGGACCTAATTATCAGGCAACAACCACAGCTCCACCACTCAAGATAACATAGCTTTGCAATAATTACCATTCAGTTGTACCCCAGAGACACACACACACACACACACACACACACACAGACACTGAGATATTTTCACACACTGTCTCTTCACAAACACGCCAAAATCTCATCAAGTACAATAAGGGAAATGCTAGAATAAATCCTGTTTTTCCTTGGATTTTATAGTCTCAAGCCATTTATATCAGCCAACATCTTGTATTCAAAGTGATTCACACTACTGCAGACATCTGCGGAATCCTGGACCCAGATTTAGGCTCAGGGTTATCTCAAGGAACAACCATGCAATGTCCCTTTCTCTCTTCTACTGTCACTGCTAATCAAGTTTAATTGTAGAAAATAACAACTTGAGAAGTCATATCATGCTTTTCACAAAAAAATGATAAATGTGAAAGTATTAAATATTCTTTTTGGAAAGGAAGAATAAATCGAAACGAATCATGATCACAGCAACAGGCTGTAGTGTTTGTCACTTTGATTTAACAAAGGTCACATGACTTTTATCACATGGCATTCATCAGCCTCTTGTCCAACACAGCTGTGCGGAAGATGAGTCTCTGTTTATATAGCAGAGAACCATAATCCTTCTGTGCCCTACCTCATCACTGTGTCCTTATATGTTAAACAAACAAGAATAAGCATTATGCTTAATAAAGTTTAAAACAGGACATGCAGTCTGCCACCATACACAGACATCACTTAAAGGCATGCAAGAAAAATACTTATTTCTACTGTGAATCCAGCTTTCTGGGAAAAAGTCTCGCCATGCATGGTTCTTTTTATATATATATATAAAGACATTCCCCTCTCTACACATTCCAAATATAATGCAATGCCAACCTTCAAAGAGCAACCTCGGCTCCAGGTTTCATATAGCACATGAAACACTGGTAATCAACTGTACATGACACAAGAACAACGAACACAGATTAACCAACAGAGACTTTAAGCATTTCTGTGAAACGGCCGCCTAAACTGTTTGAATTATAAACGCACATTTTCCACTTACCTGTCAGGCAAAGTCCAGAGATCAGGAGCAACAGGCACAGATTCATGCTGTGAGCAGCCGGTGTGTCTGGGGGTTGAGGTTTGCTGGGTATGATGAGTGTTTGCACGCGAGTGTGTGTGTGTCAGAGAGCCAACGGAAGGTTGATGTTTTCAGGAGCCGGTCGGTCCAGTGTATTGTGTACTGTGTCAGTGTATTTGTTCACCATCGGAGTAGGCTATATTTTGCTTTTTAGGAAGATGCGTCAGTGTGTGGAGAGTTATATCAGAGGAATATGTGTTGTCTGTGAAAGAGTGAAGTCTGATGGCGACAGTAGAGCACAAGGTGGATGGATGCTGCTCTGAGTGTGTGTGTGTGTAGTGTGTGTGAGAGCCACTCTAGGTGTGGGCAGAGAGAGTGACATCCTACACTGTGGTGGACTGTGTATATAGGCAGGTGTGTGTGTGTGTGTGTGTGTGTATGATAAGAGTAAGTGATTGTACTGATCCATCATGAAGGATCTGTAAGCAAGATGAACATGATACCTCCCTAGAGTTTAATAATAGTTGAAATGATAGTTTGTCTGTGGGGAATGCTTCCCCTCTGCGCCCTGGCGACATGTAATGCAACCTGATTGGTTTATTCCATTAGACTGGCGCTGTAATTTGCCCTCTGATTGGTCAGATCTGGTAAGACTGATGTGAGCCTCTGACTAATCTACAGAAAATGAGCCTCCCCCCACACACAGAAATACACCAATAGTTACACATGTGCACACGTACTGTACACACTCACACACCTAGACAGATGTACACAAGTAGACCCCCCCCCCCACACGCACACACACACACACACCTCATAAACTGAAACTAATATACGACGCACAGGGTCATTGTTACAATCCACGTTTGCTTAGAAAACACCAGAGTAAATATTAATTTATGACCACCCTCGGTCTTAAAATAGAGCATTGGGTTTGACACAAACGTGTTTGTTTGTAGCCTTGGGGAAAAGTGTGTATGACCATTGCCTTGAATAAACACACACACACAAACACACACACACACACACACACACACACACACACACTGATGGTACATTTATAATCAAGAATTGGGTTTGACACCAAACAATTGTGCATGACGCTGGCCTTGAACGCTATTATGGATATTTTCCCATTTGACCCTCTATGCATGATGTCCCGCGGGCCTAACCATAGACTGTATACCCTCTCCCCCCCCTCCCACTCTATGCATGATGTCCCGCAGGCCTAACGGTTACCCCTCTCCCCCACCTCCCACCAACATTCTGAATCAATTGAATATTGCTATGTATCATATTATTTTTTTAATGGAAAATCTGTATAGTGCTTTACATTATCAGATTAATGTCACTAGGTCACTTTATATGACATTTCCTATATGTGAAAGCGCCCCTATAGGGCTGAAATGTGGTCAGTTCAGAGATGCTTGCAATCCGCCAGGAAGAAACCAATATAATTCTAGCCTCTTTAGCCCTGTGTCGGTACATCACAGTTATTCTGATGGTCTCTACTGAAACTACTGTCTCTCAGCTTCCCAGAGGTCAAGCATTTGATTATACTGTAGGTCAAACTAGGTGGCCTCTAAAGCAGGCTCTGTGCAATTTCAGGCAAACCTTGAAATTGGTACTGTGAATGATAGATTTTTTCAAAAATAGGAAGAATATGCACACAAAATATTGATTAAAGTTGTTTGAAAAAGTCAGGGTTTATTTCTTCTGGTCGCTTTAATGCTTCTGGTCTGTTCTATAAAAGTCTGTTAATGAGTGGAACAGATTGAAAAGCAATGCAGGATGGAATCACACACACTCTCACACAAGCTCCTTTACTGCTAACTTAAGGATTCCCGTTAAGTTGTGTGTGTGTGTTCGATTTCTGAAGGACCTGAGCTGTGGTGTCACCTTTAAAACTGACATGACCAGCAATGTTAGTGTGCAGTATGTAGTATGCCTGTCTATGCATAACGGTGCTGAGTGTGTGTGTGTATGCAGAATGTCTTGTGTCTGTGTTGTAGTGTTGTGATGTGCGTGTACGTGTATCGAGTATGTGTATACTGTATGTGTTGTCTGTTGTGTGTGTACTGTATGTGCTGTACAGATGAATGGTGAACTGACCAAATCCATGTTCACTGTGTTTGCCACATGCTCTGAGAACAGTAATCTACCACTAACTGGGTGCTCGGACTGCACTTGTGAAGAAAGTTTATTTTTTTTAAATAATTCAATACATTACAATCCATGTGATAATCAATCAGCACATCGACATGAGACAATAACAAGACCTATCCTAAGAAAAATAGAAAATCATTTGTTTACACAAAGGAGGAGAAGTAGGTCCAGGGGCTCAGATGAACACAGGTGATTGGGGAAAAAGCAGACAGGAAGTGACCTACAGGCTGGACACATTCATCAGGCGCCCTCTGCTCCTCATGACCTGCCCTACCTCTTGACCATAGAAATGCTCTATATCGACCTCTAATGGTCCGGAATGGGAACCACAACAGAAAAGGAGGAGCGGACATTCTCTATTGGTTCCAAATATTTGGGGTAAGAACCTGCCTCACCTGGCAGCCACAGAGAACGTTTCTCACTGTCTTAAAAACACAACTCAAGGTTTCAAACTGGACCTCTTTTTCTCCAGAACCATGTCAGCAGGAACCGGGTTCCATACTGGACCTCTTTTTCTCCAAAACCATGTCAGTAAGAACCAGTGTGAGCGTAAAGAGCAATTCTACGTGAAGGTTTAAGTCACTGAGGAGCCGAGGATGTTATATGCAGTGTCTGCTCGAGGCACAGGGGACACATAAGCTCGTCGGCAGCACGGCAGACACCCCCACACACTCACGCACACAGTTTTCCACACATCGACCATTAAGCACTAGTAGGTCCGAAAATGTCTCCCCCAAAGGATTGTGGTACATGTAGTCTCTCCTCAAACTAGCCAGGCTCTGACTTGATTTATGGCATCAATTCCATAAATGCCATCTATTCAGTTCAATTCAATTTGATTTTATTAATTCATGCACTGTCCTTAACAGCAGACATTGTCTCAAAGCGCTTTGTGGAGCACGAGAGCTGAACCCCTAGAGCATTTAACAGGAAGGTACGTTGAGATGGACCAAGTTTGGGGTGGGAGGGGCATCTGCTTGAGGCTGGCCCGGTGGAGGAATAGGAGGGGATAAGGGAAAGTATTAATTAAGGGTTAGTAAACGGTTAATAAAAGGTAAACATTCCATTTAGGGTCCTTATCAGCTGTGGGTGTAAAATGAGGGTGTTTACAATCAGGACAGTCAACAGTCTTAAGAGTCACTCTGTGCGGCAATGACGGATGTGCAGTCTGGATGCAACCATGTACATGTGGGCATACTTGTCACCAAAAAGTAGAATCAAACTCATATCATGCGGCTGCAATGAATGGGACCTCTGACCTTTTTGGCAGGTGGATTTACCGGCCTGACACCACACCTTGGTCAGATGCACATTCTCCAGGTTCCCCTGACAGGTCAGAAGGCTTCTGCAGCACTGCATCACCCTATTGGAGGAGCCGGACTCCATCAGTAGCGTACCACGTCAGCTGAGTGACCAGGAGAGTGAGAGAACAGCGTGGCAGCAAGCTAATGGATGTAGAATCCACTCCGTTGTTGCCTGTTGGTCAACTGCCAAAGCAAAAGGGACTCTAACAGGGAGGGTCTTCAGGTGGACTTCAGTGGAGGGAGTTTGATAAATATTGTTTGTAATATCCAGGTGAAGTGGGGAACAGTATGTCCTTCCTCTGCCTGTGCAAACAGGGCTGTCGCCGGACTGTGATGTCAACTGTGCTCAGGTACATGTAACACAACAACAACAACAACAACAACAACAACACCAATAACACCACCAGCAACATAAGAGTTGAGTGTGTGTGACCCCCAATGTATTAGGAAGCATCCTCAGCCTCAGTCCAGCAACACTTATGACCAACCGTGTCTGTGTGGACCAAGCACGGCAGCTTTAGAACCGGCCAGGAGAACCTGGCAGCTTTAGAACTTCTTCAACTTTTCCGAGGGCATGCAAGCTGTTGTCTCTCAGAGGACAGGAGAGGAGAGAAGAGAAGAGAAGAGGAAAATGGGAATTTATTGCTGTAAGAGTTTGTTTGTCTTTTTTTCTGAAGCTTCTTTAAACCAGAGTTGAACATAAAATAGAGTTTGTTAGTTAGTTTGCAAGACCAGGACCATGAATTGTCCACAGCCACAACGACATTCAGAGTTACCCCACCCTATCACACTCCACCTTCATCACTCACCCTTCCTCATCACCCATCCTATCCCTCTGCAGACATTCTGCCGCCTCTGTTTCTACATCCTGTAATCATGATTCTACATCCTGTTTCTTCACAGGCATGGTGGAGCAGCGGTGACAATCCGTCGACAAATCAGATTCGATTCCTGGACCCGCCCGTGCGAGTCCTGATCACTTTGGATAAAAATGTCTGACCATATCAGTCAACTTTCAATTTAAGCTTCTAGTGGCAGAAGCCCACCTGTAGCAACCCGATAGTAATGAGACTGACTGACCGACCCCGGCGTTACCATGGATCTGACCCCGCAGCTGTCTGGGGTTATTCAGCATATGAGTGGACTGTGCTCACTGACACTTGCGCAACACAGTCTGGATAGTGTGCCAGTCAGACGTTGGTGGTGGTGGGTGCCTTCCACGAGACTCGGTACCTCACCAGCGGTCGCCAGTTCATCCTTAGCAGCTGCAGAGCTTCAGGTCCACTGAGCAGTCTGGTACTGAATCTCTGTGACTTTGCAGATGCGTTCTTTTGAGAGCTTTTTTTGTTGATGTTGTTTTATTATTGAGGAGGGGCATCCACATGTCATATGATGCCCTGAAGAGGTGAGGAGATGTCTGGTGTGTGTGTGTGTGTGTGTGTGTGTGTGTGTGTGTGTGTGTGTGTGTGTGTTGTGTGTGCGTCGTAGAGGGTTGCGGTCACATCACGTCACACTTGTCACAATGAGGAGGATTTGTGTAGTGTTGCTGTCCATTCAGGAGCAGGGAGAGTGTGGAGAGGGATGGGTGGGTGGCTCCATGACATATAGTCACTGTTGCCTGGGGTTGGGGGGGGGGGGCATTTTCATACGCTCCACTGTTTATCACATAGTGTAGGGCTCATGTTGTGGGCAAGAGAGACATGGTTCAGGTGAGAACTTGGAAAGCAGATGACGTAGGTATGTTTAGTGCTCAAGAGGGACGGATGGGGTGATGGGGGCACAGCTCAGATGGCGTAGGGGCCGTGGTGGGGGTTTCGGTTGGTGCGGGAGGCACGAGGGGTGCAGGGGGTGCTTTTGGGGGCGGTGTTAGGCATGACCGCGCCCCTCTCCTCCAGGTTGATGTTGCTAGTGGAGGCATGGTGAGGAAACATCTGGTTGCCATGGAGAGGGAACGACTCGTTGCCATGGTGAGAGAATGTGTCAAGGCCATGGCGGAATGCTCCAAGATAAAACAAACCTAAGAGGCAGAGAAAGAAAGGGAAGAGGGGGGGAGGCAGAGAAAGAGAGGTAGTGGAGAAAAAGAGAGACAGAGGGAGCAGAAAGAAGACAAGGAAGGAAGATAACAGTGAGAAAAAGAAGAAGGAAGCTTTAGAGCAGAGATACAAAAGGATGACTAGGACCTAAATTAACAGCTAGAGACATTTTATAAATGCTAGCTTTGCATATACACATCATAGTGCACACAACTGAACCAGAATACAGTATATATTACAGCACTAAGGCACTGAAATGGACTCCCAGACAGGCATCCCAGACATGGTGAAGCGGCACTATCACTACGGCTTGTGGCATGCAGGTTCCATTCTCTCCCACTCACAGTGACTGCTGGTGAGGATGGTTAGTGTGAGTCTGTGACATTTCCATCAAGCACTAAGTGAATAAAAATCATCCATACGCTACCACAGTACTTCTTCAATGGCAGAGATGGTTGGTAAAAAAAAAAAATGAGTGTTTTTTTTCTCTCATAACAGTCACAGTGGGTGGAGTCTGTGTCCCATGTCTTGAAGTTTGTGCATTCCTGTGACAGTGCAGTCTTAGCCTGCTAACGCCATACCTATTCCTCAATGTGCACAGGACACGAGTCATCTGCCCATTCCACAGGCATCCGGGGGAGAGAGGGAGAGAGAAAGAGAGAGGGAGAAAGGGATGGAGTGATGGAGAAGAGGTTCAGAGATGGATGTATGAGCACGTATATATAGTTGAGGATATATACATATACAGAGAGAAGAGGAGAGAGAGAGAGAGAGAAAGAGCACATTTACGATACAGAGAAAGAACTACTAAAGACATCCACAGAAGAGAGAATCTTTCAAGAGAGGACGGGTTATAGGAGGTTGCTCTGCTGGACTGGAGAGGATAGGTGAGTCTACTCCGACTTCTAGTCCCGTCAAGTTCTAGTTCTGACTTCATGTTCTAGTTCTACTTTGTTCTAGTTTCTTTTTCTTCTTCTTACGATACAATCTTACACATCCTTTACATATGTGTATTACTGAATACATTATTGAGATAAATAAAAACTCACTGAGGCTCATTTCAGGATATTTCCCCATGGACAATTTTTAACAGCCTAAGGAGGCTAGTCGCTACTTTGCATGAACTCACAAAAAATCTGAAATCTAAGTTCTCAGCAATGGATTATATTCAACAACGATTATTTAACAGAGGTACTTTTAGATATGTAGTATAGTCAGATAGTATAGTCAGTGGATGTCCTTTTGCTACCCTTTATCATTGCATACACTGCTGATATGGTGCTGCACTGACTGTTGAGGTGGAGCTACAGTACATCTGTTTCAGAGGCTAATGCTAACATGTTAAAGCAGGAATTTGGGTCTAAAATGAGCCATCTAGCCACCTACAAAACAATGCAATGTTGATGTGTTAACTAGTGTCTTTTACCAACATTGCTAGCAACAATACAAATAAAGTATTTCACATGACCACATACCGTAATTTCCCGACTATTAGCCGCGGCTCATACTGTACTTTGATTTTGCAACATTTCTTCAGCTATGAGGTTAATACAGGGCAGTTAATATGGTGTTAATATGCTTTCTTTTAACTTGCATAAAACACTTATATGCTTATATGCGAGAAATTACTGTACCATCCAAATTAACTTGAAGATGATAGCAAAAGCAGTTCCTCATAAAAAAAAAAAATCCTTTAAAATGTAGCAAATTGTTGCATCAAGTTTCTCTGAAATGGATTCACCAAAGATTAAGATCCAGATTCGGAGACGTCATTTAGAGTGAAACAAAAAGAAAAAAAATGCTGTCCCTCGCTTATCATACGCACTCCATATCCTAAACAAGACATACTGACCCATGTAAGTGACCTACAGCTTACAGTCAGGCCCCAGTCAGAGACACAGGCAGCAGGTGTTTCAGGGGGAGATGGGCCCGGGTGAGGCCAGGAGAGAGATCATCTACCTGGGAAGCCGCCCCACGCCTAGTGCCTCTCTCTCTCTCTCTCTCTCTCTCTCTCTCTCTCTTTCTCTCTCTCTCCTCTCTCTCTCTTTCTCTCTCCCTGTCTCTCTCTCTCTCTCTCTCTCTCTCTCTGTCCAGAGACTCCCAGTCCCTGTCCAGCCCAGCAGACACTAGCGGCCCAGGGCATGATGGGCCGGTCAGCAGCACAGCACAATATGTGAGCGTAGCTACAGCGCAGCCGAGCTCAGCCGGGAGGCGCTCAGTCCAGCCAGGGGCCAGTTCTGATCAGTATGATGGATAAAGATCAAAGATGGATGATGGGAAAGGGGAGGCGAAGAGGAAGGGGAGGCATGTCACGCAGCAAAGCAGCTTAGAGCTGGCACATACACATACTGTACACACACACATACACACACGCACACACACACACACACACACACACACACACACACGCATACGCAGGGCAGCAGAAGGGGTGGAGAGACAGACAGAGAGACAGACGAACAGCATGACAGCCCTTGGAGAGGAGGGCCCATGTAGGGTGGATGAGAGCGGCACTTTGTCCTGCCACCTGTGTGTGTGTGTGTGTGTGTGTGTGTGTGTGTGTGTGTGTGTGTGTGTGTGTGCGTGCGTGTATGTGTGTGATGGCACACTGCTTCAAACAGCTCAAGAGCGCCCCCTTGCATCAATTTCCCACTCCCACCCACCCCCCCATCCCCCCGCCCAATCCACTCTGGGGCCCTCCAGCCTCCCGTCCAATCAGAAAGGACCCTTGGGACTCACCGGCGAATCGGGCGTCAGGGGGCTGCTCATTGTCCAGCCCTGTGAGGCAGAGCGAGTCGGACGGGCCCTGATTGTTATTCTCAAACTCGCCACAAGGCGGCGCCTTGCTCGTCCCGAGCCCACCTGCAAGCGAGGTCACAGGTCAGAGAAGCAGCCACAGCAGCAGAGTGGGGAGGGAGGGGTTTAAGCATGGAGGCGGGGTCTGTGTTTGAATACGGGTGCGGCATGCCTGAGTGGGCGGGGCTCGTACACACAGCCTTGCAGAGGGTGGGGGTGAGGGTGGGGTTGGGGGGGTGTAGAGACTGGGGTGGTGGTGATGAGCATTGATGGCAAGCCGATATAACGTGTGTACGCACACACACAGGTGTTTACACATACATACACACACACACACACACACAGGTGTACACACCCACACACACACACACACAGATACGCACACATACAGACGACACACACACACACACACACACACACACACACTCTCTCTCTCTCTCTCACTCATTCACTCACACACACACACACACACACACACACACACATACAGAGGATGTGAGGGACAATGGGTACACACATGCAAAAGAAACACACACAGATACACACACACACACACACACACACACACACACACACACACACACACACACACACACACACACACACACACGGTTACTCTAGTCAGTGTGTAGAGTTACAGTTTTTGCCCGTTGCTTGAACACATTTTGCAACACTTCGCTCACCATATCAAAACTCTACACACAAGTAAACATAACACAACACTAGGAAATAAACCTTTCACATGTATGCCAAATTGAAACTCTTCTATCAGTACCTAAACTCTGCAATCAAAACCCAACAATCCTTTGTCAAAATGTAACTCTGGTGACAAAATAAAACACACTTGCATCATATGCATACACTTGCAAATCAGGAGGAATGCACTAGTCTACATTATATAAAACATATTTGCTTGAATACATTTAGAAATATAGCCGCAAGCGGCGATGGCGGGCCCGAGCACCTGCGGTGCGGAGACCTGTGACATTTCGGAATCTAACAAAGCAACATGAGGCGTGTTGGTGGGCATGTGCATGAGCAACACACATGGCCACCAAATTTGGTCAATTTTCTTGAATGTATGTGTCAACCACAACAGACAACGCGCTAGGTGGCGCTATAGAGTCCCTAAGCCACACCCTAGGCCAAAGCTGTTTTTCACTAGCGGCAGTAATAACACACAAGCTCATGAAATTTGATTCATTTTTGTGAATGTAAATGTCAACCCAAAACGGCTAACACGCTAGGTGGCGCTATAGAGTCCCTAAGCCACACCCTCAATAGCGATCGCAATAACACATGTGTCCACCAAATTTGGTTCATTTTCGTGAATGTATGTTTCAACCACAACAGACAACGCACTAGGTGGCGCTATAGAGTCCCTAAGCCACAACCTAGGCCAAAGCTCTGTCTCTGACTAGCGATAGCAATAACACATAAGTCCACCAAATTTGGTTCATTTTCATGAATGTTTGTGTCAACCACAACAGATAACGTACTACTAGGTGGCGCTATAGAGTCCCTAAGCCACACCCTAGGCCAGAGCTCTGTCTCTGACTAGCGATAGCAATAACACATAAGTCCACCAAATTTGGTTCATTTTCGTGAATGTTTGTGTCAACCACAACAGATAACGTGCTACTAGGTGGCGCTATAGAGTCCCTAAGCCACACCTTAGGCCAGAGCTCTGTCTCTGACTAGCGATAGCAAAAACACATAAGTCCACCAAATTTGGTTCATTTTCGTGAATGTTTGTGTCAACCACAACAGATAACGTGCTACTAGGTGGCGCTATAGAGTCCCTAAGCCACACCTTAGGCCAGAGCTCTGTCTCTGACTAGCGATAGCAAAAACACATAAATCCACCAAATTTGGTTCATTTTCGTGAATGTTTGTGTCAACCACAACAGATAACGTGCTACTAGGTGGCGCTATAGAGTCCCGAAGCCACACCTTAGGCCAGAGCTCTGTCCCTGACTAGCAGAAGCAATTCCACATGTAGCTGCCCAATTACATCCAATTTATAACCTATTTTCTGCTTATAACACCAACTTCCTGTTTCGTAATAAGACGCCATAATTCAAACCTTCGCCATTTCGACATGCTTCGAAAATTCAAAAATCTGTTCGCAATTCCTCTCGGGCAAACCCTCAAGATCCTTTTACTGCTCATATGACATGATTTCGATAAACCGTCTAGGATAAGTGTTTCAAAATACATGATGTGCAAAAATCATAATCATAATCATAACTCAAATTTGTTTAAGATTCATTATGTAGTGTAAATGTAAAAGTTGTTTAGATTTATACAACACATCTGCCTACCAAATTTGGTTCATTTTCATGCATGCACATGTCAACCACAACAGACAGCGCGATAGGTGGTGCTATAGACCCCCTGAGCCACACCCTAGGCCAGGGCTCTGTCTCTCAGTATCAAATGCAATTCTACATATGCCTGCCAAATTACAAGAGTTTTGGAGCATGCCAAGTCGGTGAAACGGCCAAACGGGCTAAGACGAAGAGAGAATAATAATATTGTGTGTGTGTGTGTGTGAGTGTGTGAGTGTGTGAGTGAGTGAGTGAGTGAGTGAGTGAGTGACCAGGGGTCCCTAAGCCACACGCTAGGCCAGGGCTCTGTCTCAGACTAGAGGTGGCAACACACAAGGCAAAGACAAATTTTTATGAGGATTAGAACTTGGGTCTTACTCAGTCAGTCCCCAATTCAATCACAAAAATGACTTAACCTGAATAAAATCTTTATACACATGATCTTTTTTTTACCTTTTACTTTGCATCACACCGTCATTCTTGACTCTGTGTGTGTGTGTGTGTGTGTGTGTCTGTGTCTGTGTCTGTGTCTCTGTGTGGAGAGCGGGGGAGGAGAGAGAGACATCCAGCTGGGAGAGAGGGGAAAGTGTGAATAACTGTGGGGGGAAGGAAAGAAACAAGGAGGGGGAGAGTGGGTGAGCCACAGTGAGGGAGCGGCTAGGTAGTTCTGTGTGTAACACGCGCGGGCAGCAAGGAGCGGATAGGAGAGACCATAGTCATATGAAAACCTAAATAACTCACTTTCTGTTAATGTGGTTTACGTCGAAATTGCAGCATAGGTTGATATGATTATCATTATTCATCAACTCGCTTCAAAATATTTTAGCTAAAACTGTGTCCACCACAATCATTAATGCGCTTTTAAAAATCACAAACAACACCAAATTCAAAACTTTGTATATGACTGTCACTACAAACACACTAACTAATACTCCATCAAATTTCATCCAAATTAGTCACTGTTTTCTGCCTATAACACCAACTTTTTGTTCCTTTTATAAGACACCTAGGTTCAAACCTTCGCCATTTCGATATACTTTTGAAATTCAAAAATCTGTTCGCAATTTCTCTTGGGCAACCCCTCAAGATCATTTTACTGCTAAAATGACATGATTTCGACAAACCGTCTAGGAGAAGTGTTTCAAAATACATGATGTGCAAAAATCAGAAAATCTCACATAATTCAAATTCTTTTAATATTTACTATATAGTTTCAATGTAAAAGTTGTTCGGA